>NW_028261393.1:19267259-19502259 GCF_051295495.1 Thamnophis sirtalis | reverse complement strand
GCCCTCTGCCAGTGGAAACAGAGCCCAAGCTTGTGGTCTTTGTGGCCGGAAACGAAGCTCAGGATGCCTGCGTGTGGCCCTCCTGAGCTCCATTTTCACTGGCAGAGAGCTGCAGGAGGCTGGCTGGCTGGAAACGGAGCTCAGGAGGGCTGCGTGTGGCCCTTCCAAGCTCCATTTTCACTGCCAGAGGGACCATTGGCTACTCCTTCGCTGTTTCCAGGGCAGACCCGCGGGCCAGATCTAAGCACTCTGGGCCGGATCTGGCCCATGGGCCTTGATTTTGACACACCTGTAGTAAAGTGATAGCTTCCCAACTGCGCAAGTATAATCCATGTGTACAATGTGTAATGCACTGTCTGTTTTCTGCTTGTTCTGTCATGACAGGGTAAATATAGTTGTACTAGATTGCCAATTGAGAAAGGGCAGTCATAATAACTTGGAGCAAGCTTTTTTGTGGGCGGTCTCCATTCTTTGCAACCCACATCTGCCAAATAGAGATTAAGATTTTGTGGGCTTTTTCAGTAGGCTTAACTGCTGACTTATCCCTGTTTTTATTTCAGTGTTCAGATCAAGATCTTAATAACTAACTTTAATTTTAGCTTTATATTTTTTATTGCGCTCCGTCATGGGAATTTTGGTAGTGAAAGGTAGAACAAGTTAAAACAAGTCAGCATGTTAATGAGGACAGTTGGTGTAATTTTTAAATGCTTGGCAACTTAAAAAAACTTGGAACAAGGTTTCTCAGCATTGGCACTAGCTACTTGGTGAAGCCTATGTTAGGAATATAATCTAACGGTTGGGTTGGCCAATCGGCCATAAGAGGGAGCCGGAATGACTGTTAGCTCTCTGTTTGTTAGATGCTGGGCTGATCTGATCTGAGTGTTTTGGAAGCTGGCTGTTAGAAAGTGCTGTGAGCTATTGTAAGTTTTGCAACTGTTAGCAAACTTTGAGTACTGAACTGATTATATGATACTGGACTATGTTATTTGGATTATCCCTTAACTGAAAGACATTGATGACTGACTGTCTTATCCATGTATGACTTGGACTGTTTGATGGACTCTCATACCTCTATTTCCACGAAAGTAAAAGCCTATTTAAACTGCAGTGTCTCTGTATGCTGGTTTGTGTGTTCTCCAACACAACTCTCACAACGCTTCTCTGAACACACTCGCCCTCCCAACAGGGAACTTACCTAACAGTCTATAAAGAGCAGATAGAAGGAATTGAATCAAACATAAGGTCTTGCCCCAGCAGACCCCTCAAGAAGGCAGAACTCTTGAAACAAGCAGCATTTCAAAAGGAACTTTTATTGAGAGACAGTGATAGGAAAGATAATAGGCAGGATCTGAAGTCCCCATGCTAAAACCAGAGGTGGGTTCCTACCTATTCGGTCCAGTTCAGCCGAATAGGTAGTAACTCCGGCGGACACATGGCCATACCAGTTTTATCCTTGGTGACGCCATCTTGATTTTCTGTTCAGCACATGCGCACAACAATATTCATTGAAAAAATGTAATTTTTATTCCTTTTTTAATATTGTGCGCATGTACAGATCATTTTAAATGCAAATGTGCATACACACAAAATTTTTAGAAAGCTGAACCAGTAGTAATGGCAGCCAGAACGCACCCCTGGCTAAAACATTAGGTTAAAAGTTACTCGGGCAATCGTGAGCCAATTGCCAGATGTTGAGTTGCTGTAAGAACTTTAGGCTGGGAAAGTGATAAGAAGTTGCTGTGCTCTCATCTTTTTTGGAGCTGAGTCAAAACAGATGGCCCCAAACCAGAGGTGGGTTGCTCCTGGTTTGACCAGGTTTAGCCAAACCGGTAGTGATAATCTGGCCTAGGTTGCAGAACCCAGGCTGGCCATGCCCCCAAACTGGTTCTCCATTGGCGTTGCTGGCATCTTGTTTATTAGCTTTTAATGGTCTTTATGCATGTGAACTGCGCATGCCCAAGCAACGCACAGCTAGTGCACGTGCGTGCAAAGTGGGAAGCGCACGGGGAAAACGCGCATGTGAGCAATTTGGTACCGGTTCGTGTAGAAACCCACCCCTGCCCCAAACCCCCTCCTTCCTCCTCCCTATCCCAGGGTGATACATCAAAGAAAAGAAAGACCAAAGCAGGTGAGAGGTCATAAAAAAGCCAAGGCTTCCTTCCTTCCACTAGAATGGCAGCATCCCAATAGGGATCTATTGGGGACCTGATATCAATGTTCACATAATCCTTTGCACGCATCCCCTTAGATGCTATCTAAATGATTTTTGTACAAATTTCAGCCATTCTGATTTGGACAAAAACTGGTATTGTGGATTCTCTGGGACAGCGTCTATCAATCAGTCGCACTGTAGTGTAGCGGTGAGCTATTGTACAGGAAACATTTATTTCACTAAAAAAGGTAATAATTCCGTAGGAGGGAAGGAATGAGATTAAGGGCCCAAATCTTTTAGGATTTTATTTTATTTATATTTTAGGAATGAAATTGCTGAAAACCTGTATGATGTGATAATGGCAAAATTTCAGACATGTTAAAACTACTGTGTGATTTTGTTGTTTGTTGGCATTCAATTCCTAAAAATGGAATTATTTTTCTAAATGTTGCTTAGCCATTTAGATCAGATTGCAGAAAACACCATTGGGTCTGTTACCTTCATTCCTACTTTTTCCTCTCTGCACCACCTGTTTCATGCCAACTTTTTCTGATTGCTAGAAATTCTTGTGTCCTCAATTCCATATTAAAATGAGTTTTTGCTCCATTCAGGCATGGTTCCTGTATCAGGCACTGAGGAAGAAGAGGTGACGGATCCCAATGGGGAGACACTCACTATCCTTGCAAAATTCCAGCCTCTGTTGATGGAAACCATGACAAAGAGCAAAGATGGTTTCCTTGGTGTGAGTAGCACGTGTTTTTTTAAAAATATATTTTTATTATGTACATAGGAGTATATTGAACACAGTGTGACCGTCCTGGCATTTCATCCACCATAGAAACCAAAGTGAAAGACAAATAACATATATACTACTTACACAGTGCTATTATTTTTGACCAACGTATTCATTCTAATACATATATAATATCTCATTCCAAATTAGCCTAATTTGTTCGTGTTCCGACTCCTACCTCGTGTTTCCAGCCATTGATAAAATCTATTCCATGTGTACAACTTTCCCAGCTGGCTTCTGGCAAGCAGAGTCATTTCACTTAACAACAAATCAATTAACTACAGTGATTTGTTTAACAACCATGCGGGGGGGGGGGGGGAAGGGTCCTAAAATCAGGCAAAACTCACTCAACAACCACCTTGGTTAGCAATGGAAATTCTGGCCCCAATTGTGTTTGCAAGTTGAGGAGTACTTGCATTCTCTTAAAAACTAGGTTTGCTTATTAATAGGTCTGCTTCTTTCTTCAGATTTCCCATGTGGCCTTTACTGGGCTCCGCAACTGGACAGCTCCTGCTTCACCCCTGAGTATGATGTTTGCTCAGCAATTCAAGTCCTTTCTTCCCCCAAAGAATAAGTTGGAACTTGGTGACACTTGGTGGATCATTCCCAGTGAGCTAAACATCTTTACCGGATATCTTCCCAATAATCGTTTCTATCCTCCAGCTCCCAAGGGCAAAGAGGTAAAGTATTATGCTTTCTTAATGAGGAAGAGAAAATAATATTTGCAATTGTTGAGTGGAGCTATCTGGAATTTGATACAACAGTGAAGTTGTTGGTTCTTACTAAAAGGGTAATTCGACATCTTTAATTTTGTTTATTGAGAAGTGGAGTTTTAAAAAAAAATTATTTATTTATTTAGTTTGTCACTCATGTACAAGATAACAGGGATAAGAATAAACATGGACATGAACACAGGAAATGGGTACAAATAAATGGGGACAGTAGGACAGGGACATTAGGCATGCTGGTGCACTTAGGCATTACCCCTACTGACCTCTTAGGAATGGGATGAGGTCAACAGTAGACAGTTTAAGGTTGACGTTATGGGGGTTTAAGGATGTAACAGCAGAGTCAGGTAGAGCATTCCAGGCGTTGACCACTCTGTTGCTGAAGTCGTATTTTCTGCAATTGAGTTTGTATCTATTGTTGCCTGTGTATTATTGCGGTTGAAGCTGATGTAGTCGTTGACAGGTAAGACATTGTAGCAGACAATTTTGTGTACTACCCTTAGGTCAGACCATAGGCAGCGTAGTTCTAGGTTGTCCAAGCCCAAAATTTGAAGCCGGGTAGCATAAGGGATTCTATTGTGAGTGGAGGACTCTTGTCGTGAAATACCTCTGGACTCGTTCAATTGTATTAATGTCCGATATACAGTGTGGATTCCAGGCAGATGAGCTGTATTCGAGGATTGGTCTGGCAAAGTTTTTGTATGCCCTAGTTTGCAGTACAACCTTACCAGAGAAGAAGCTTCGCAAAATTAGATTAACAATCTTAATGCCTTTCTCCATAGTGAGGGGGGAGGAGTATCCAGGATGGGTGTTGACTTTGTCCTCTCATGATTGGATGAGTCAGATAAGCTCTTTGGGTAACGCCCCCTGGCCAGCAGGACTACCCATTCTTCTGACTCATCTCCTCAAGGAAAAGTTGCACTACTCAGTAACTCCAGTAATTTACAAAGGAGTAAGGAAAATAAACTTGGATCCGGCGAATCCTGCCTCCCTTCATCGAACACAGCCTCCTCCTGCAAGGACTGGACTGCCACAAGCCCCCTGGGGCGGCACGCTGCCCTGGCCACTCAGTGAGACGGAGTCACTCAGGGAGGACAATTGCCGGGCAGGCAGGAGGAGAGGGCAATATGCTTCCTAGAAGCAGCCCTTAATGCAGAGGCTAATCAGGAGCAGAAGCGCTCCTCTGCTCCCCTCGGGTTGAGCCACGAAGCTGGCTAAAATACCCTGGAACACCTGTGCTGGCAGCCGACAAGGTGAGAGCCGGAAAGGCTTAAAAAGAGCTGCGGAAGACAGGGGAGAGAGCTGCAGCCATGGCAAGCCTGCAAAGGCAAAAGCCATTTCCATGTGCTCCAGCAAGGAGGAGCCGTTTGAATTTGGAGCCGGGGCCATCTTGAAACCACATGGTCCAAGATGGCTGCCCCCAGCAGCTCAGAGCCTCAACTCTCAGCCCTCCAGCCACAACCGGAGGCTTGTGGAGCCCTTGAAAGGTGAGAAACCATCGCAGAGGCATTAGCCAAGGGCGGGGGATGCAGCAAAGGGCCAACAGGAGGCTTGTTAAGGGAGTTAGAGGCAGGCGGTGGATTCCCCCCCCTACTTCCTAGATGAATCAAGACTGCACGAAACCCCCCCCCCCCAACCTGAGAACTCCTCACCTCCCAGAGGAGGATTCCCTTCGGCTTGGTGCTTCAGAAATCCTGCCTAAAAGCCCGTTCTCTCCCTTTCTAACTGCATAGTAACAGGGAAAGCCCCCCCCACCCTTAAGGACATCTCCTTTAAGGAGGAGAAAGAGACTTGGCGAGAATGCCATCAGAAAAAGGCTTCCAGCAAGAGCTGTGTTTTTTGGGGGGGGCTAAGTCTCCTTCACCCTTAAGAAAATTCTCCTTGAGTAGGAGAAGGAGGGGGGAGGGGCGGGAAGTCCCTGAGTAGGAGGCAAAACAAAAGCTGTTTTTTGTGGCTAAGTTCTGAGGGCGGGGCGATGGCAATTGCCTTGCAAAACCATTTGGAAAGAAGGGGGGAGGGGCCCCACGTGGCCAAGCCAAGGAAGAGTATTCAGCCCCCAGGGAGAGACAGAAGAACCTCCAATCAGGTTAGAGATTACCCCCCTCCCCCAAGGCTTTCCAAGGGTGGGGGTGAATAGGCAAAGAGCAAATGCTATACAATACAATACTATGCAATACAATAGCAGAAGGGGCAGGAACCTGGTAGGTCTTCTAGCCCAACCCCTCGCCTAAGCAGAAATTCCTACACCATTTCAGACAAATGGCTATCATTACTAGTCAGCCCTGTAGCTCAATGGTTAACAGCTGACTCTGTAAACCACTTAGAGAGGGCTGAAAGACCTATGAAGCAGTATATAATTCTAACTGCTATTGCTATTACCATCCAACAGCTGCTTAAAAATCTTCCACTGTTGGGGCATTCACAACGTCCGGAGGCAGGTTGTTCCACTGATTAATTGTCTAACTGTCAGGAAATTTCTCCCCAGTTCTAAGTTGCTTCTCTCCTTATTAGATTCCACCCATTACTTCTAATTCTGCACTCAGATGCCTTGGAGGATAATCAGGTTGCCTCTTCCCTGTGGCAACCCCTGAGATATTGGAACACTACTATCACGTCTCCACTAGTCTTTCCTTTCAGTAAACTAGACCTGCCCAATTCCTGCAACCGCTCTTCATAGGCCTTAGCCTCCAGCCTGATCCCTCTGTTGCTCTTCTCTGCACTCTCCCTAGAACCCCCACATCCTTTCTACATCATGGTGACCAAATTGAATGCAGAATTCCAATCTGGCCTTTCCAAGGCCTTATAAGGTGGAATGAACACTTCACGGGAGCTTGATTCTATTCCTCTGTTTATGCAGCCAAAAACTGTGTTAGGTTTTCTGGCAGCTATTGCACACCGCTGGCTCATATTAAAGGGTGGTCCACCAGGACTCCAAGATCCCCTTCACAGTTACTACTGTGGAGCAAGGTATTCTGTACCTGTGCACTTCACCTTCGTTGCCTAAAGGTAGAACCTTACCTCTTTGAATCCCATTTCCCTAAGTAGTGCCCAATGCTCAAGGGTACCAAGATCCTTCTGTATCTTTAGCCTGTATTCTGAAGAGTTGGCTATTCCTGCCAGCTTGGGGTCACCTGCTAACCTGATGACCCCCCCCCCCCATCAGCATTTAACAAACAGAGAGCTAACAGTCATTCTGGCTCCTTCTCATGACCGCTTGAGATAACAGCAGTTCTTAAAGAAACAGTACTACTATCATGGCATTTATTTTGCTATCCCAAATGTTAGCTTACACACCTAACACCCTCATTCAAATCACTGATGAAGATGTTGAAGAGTACTGGGCTCAACCTGAGCCTTGGGGGACTCACTGAACTCTTCCCTCCATGAAGAGGCAGTCCCATTGAGGAGTATAGGTGTGTGCACCAGTTACCAAGGCACCTGGTGTGACTAGGTCTAATCCTCAGTCTTCTACTTTATCTAGTAGTAGGTTATGGTCTACCTTATCAGGACTTGCTGAAGTCCAAGTTAACTATATCAATGGCATTCCTATGGTCCACTAGGGTTGTCACCGTAATCTAAGAAGATTTGTAGATTTAGATTTATTGAACATTTATAGGCCGCCCTTTTCCCTGAGGGGACTCAGGGCGGCTTACAACAATGGGGGAAGGGAGTGCAAAACAAGACATAAAAGAAACGTGAATAAAAAATTAACTATAAAACACAACATTCATTATGGCTAGTCTAGTATGATCTGTTTTTGACAAACCCATGTTGGCTTTGGGCTCTCGAGCCGGTTTTCTCACTTTCTGAAGGGGGGGAATCACATCAGCAATTCTATAGTGGTTCTCCGGTACTCCAGGAGCTCTGATAGATATAGTTTCAGTTGTTTGGAGATCTCATCCGCCAGCTCCTTCAGATCCCTGGGGTGTAACCCGGTCCTGGGAATTGGACCTTGCCTAAGATAGACAGGCTACCATTTCTTCCCTATCTCATCTTGGGTCCCTAATCTGAATTTGGGGTGCTGTTTTTGATAGGTTGGATAGTTTATCCCTGCTGGTAAAGACAGATGCCAAGCACGAGTTAAATAGTTCGGCTCTACCCCTGCTGCCTGTCACCTTCGGGCCACTTTCTCCCAGCAAGGGACCAATTGTTTCCTTAATCTTTCTTGGTTTTATCAGGCGGGAAGATGCCCCCCCTTTTTGTATTTCATTTTATTATTATTATTGTTGTTGTGATTCTTGTTATTATTATTATTTTACCTTTGTGGCAGGCCTTATTGTGAGCCTTAGCTTCCCTCTCTTCATCGTTACACACACTCTAGTGGCCGCCCATTAAACTCCATCGGTGTTTACATTCAGAATATCTCTGCGCTAATCCTAGCCATAGAATCATAGCACCCTTATGGCCGGGGGGGAAAAAAGGGTCAGATAGGCTGGTCCCCATGCCAGAACCCACCACAAACTCAGAATGGGATGCCCGACTATGAGAGATCGCAGAAGCACCTCAGATAGCCTATGAATTTAGACAACTTTCGCTGAGGGCAGAACATATAGCAGGGGTGGGATACATCAGAGCCGACTGGCTCAGCCGGACCAAGGGGACAGTTTGGAGCGGAAGCTGCAGCCAGCAATCTTCAAGGAAATGGCAGAGTGCTTCGGACACCCGGAGATCGACTTATCCGCCACGCCCTCAACGCTCAGCTCCTGAGGGTCATCTCCAGGTACCAGACATGGGGGGGGGGCAGAAGGGGCGGACGATCTGCGAAGCCCCTGGACCAGGGGTTGTCGGTATGCCTTCCGCCCTTACCCCTGATCCCCAGGGTCATATGGGAAAACCTTCGGGAGGGGGCAGAAGGGGTTCTCTTGGTGCCTCTCTGGCCCCGGAGACTGTGGTTGCAGAGCTCCAGTCGCCTTCAACGGAGAGGCCATGGAGATTCCCCCTGGAGGGAATATCCCTTAACCAGGGGTCGCTGGAGCACCCAGACCGTCAATGGCTCCAGCTGACCGCTTAGCTCTTGGAACGGAGCATCCTGGGGAAAGACCCTCCCCCCCCCCCCAGGGTGATGCAGACTATCCAGACTGCCCGCACACCTTCCACAGAGCGTATATATGGCTCCATGTGGCAGGCCTCTGCCTCATGGTGTAATTCCCTGGGGCACAATCCTAGCCAGGCCTCAGTGCCTCAGATTCTGGACCTCTTCCAGGCAGGCCGGGACAGAGGGTTAGCTTCTAACACAATTAGGAGACAGGTCCCAGACTTCTCGCCAGTTGTCCTGCGTGGCAGGAACCAGAGCTCGACTCACCTTCCTGTGGTCAGACAATTCCTCAAGGGGGCTTCCAACCCCAAACCGCACGCAGCGTTCAAGTACCATTCCTGGGACTTACACAGGGTAGGGGACGCTCCAATAGGTGCTCCATCTGAGCCTTTACGAACAGCTTCCCTTAAGTTCCTGATTCTCACGGTGGCCTTTCTGGTGGCCATCCCCCCCCGCCAGGCAGATATATGAACTGCAAGCTCTCCACCGGGGAGGGTCTCTGCTTCCCCCACTAAGACAGAGTGGGATTACGCCCTTCATCCCAAGGTGGGCTTCTGCTTCCATCAAACCCAGGAACTGATTTGCCCAACTTCTGTCCAGACGGGGGGGAAAGAAGGGGCTCACTCTGGGCATAAGGAGGGCCCTGAGGATTATCTCAGGAGAACCAGGCCAGTCAGGAAATCCGAAGCTCTGTTTGTTTCCTTCCAATAGGGGCCTGGGTAACAGGGTGACTTCCACCACAATAGGTAGGTGGTTGCAAACCTGCGTTGCCACTGCATACCAATCACAGGGCTTTCAGACACCAATCATATCACAGCTCACTCCACGCGGAGCGCAGCCACATCCAGGGCCTGGGCCACGCAGACAGCCCTGGCCGGAATCTGCAGGGCAGCCACGTGGGCTTCCCCCTCTCCCTTTGCTAGGAACCATAAACTGGACTCTTTTACCCCGCAGGGCAAAAGCCTCTTGGACGCAGGGCCTCTTGGACGCAGGGCGTTGCAGGTGGTTCACAGGGCGGAGCCCACGCCTCAACTGGCACAAGCGGGGGACATGGGGCCTCTGGGGTCTCCCTCCCTAGGGACGTGCAGGCTTTGGTACGTCCCATCCTGGATACTCCTCCCCCCTCACTATGGAGAAAGGGCGTTGGTACTTACCTGATACGCCTCTTCTCATAGTGGGGGGAGGAGTATCCAGTCCCTCCCTGACTCTGTTTGTATGACTAAGTTTTATGTTCACAGTTTTATGAAGTTATATAAATATTGATGTTGAAGACGATAAAAGCTAAGAACTGAATTAAGAGTCTGGAGTGAATGGTGCAACGAGTCGGATGGAGCTCTTCGTCAAAAGAATGGGTAGTCCTGCTGGCCAGGGGGCGTTACCCAAAGAGCTTATCTGACTCATCCAATCATGAGAGGACAAAGTCAACACCCATCCTGGATACTCCTCCCCCCACTATGAGAAGAGGCGTATCAGGTAAGTACCAACGCCCTTTTTGGCAATGCTGTTACAGTGAGCTCTGGCACTTAGATCATTTGATATGAGTCCTTCAAGGTCCTTGATAGAGAATTTCTGAACTCCGTGTATATAACAGTGTTTCTCAGTCTTAGAAACTTCAAGCCCTTTGGATTTCAACTCCCAGAATTTCCCAGCCAGCATGCTGGGGAATAGAAAGTAGCAAGAAAGCCTGCTGGCTGGGGAATTCTGGGATTTTGAAGTCCACATGTTCTAAAGTCACAGAGATTGAAAAACACCAGGGTACAAGTGGATTCATTAAATCCAGTCCCTGCAAAAGTGACTTCAGAGGAAAGCTTTGGAAAGAGGGAGAAGGGGGAGAGAAAGCAATGGTATTTTAGTGCAGTACTTTCTGAATCACAGAAAGAAATATTGCGGATCAATAGAGCACAAAGTAGAAATGCAGTGCAAATGGGCAGATCAATTTCCTGTCCTTGGCAGCTGCCCATTGGAATATTGGCTAGCGTGTATTAAAGACCAAAACCACTGTGATTACTATAACAAATATTCAGTAATGACGGGAGCTATAATTTATTGAAAGGAGCAAAGAAATGGGAGGGAAAGCAAAGAACCTGAGATACCTATTGTTGAGGGACATTTATCTCTAGTGAGGAGAGGCAGCTGGAGTATGTTCCCTGTCAGAGAGAGACAATATGAGGGGAGATTTAATAACTCTCTTCAAGAACCTGACAGGTAACTTACACCAAGGATTTCAAGATAGTTATTTCAGAATGCAGTCAGTAGAGGTGCTAAGATTCTGTAATTCTTGGCTTATCCCGCCCTGGAAACAGGCGATAGATCACAGGCTGAGCTCTTATGGGCTCTCACTGGTATTCTTAATGTCCCTAGGCTTTGACCAAGCAAAGCAAGTAGTAATCAAGAATGAAGAACATGGAGTTCTAAGAAGAACTAAATAGATTGCCTCTCCACAGTAGGGACAGAATCAAACAGAGTGTGTGGGAATTGGCAAGATATCTAAATGATCTGATCTTCCCAAAACAAAGAATAGCTTTCTTCAGATCCAGATTTAGCATTCTTCCTTCAGCACTCCTCCAGGGCAGGTATAAGAGAACACCTATAGCACTTATGTATATGTGGTAAAGAAGAAGTTGAAGATATCTCCCATGTTCTATTATACTGTGAGTTATACAGAGTTTATAGGTCAGCATATATGCTCCCCTTACTAGAGAGATTGCCAGGGAGGGCAGACAATTTTTATGGAGGCTTTCTCCTCCAGGACTCAAACCCATGCAGTGGCAAAATTCTGTGTTGCTGCAATGTCCACAAGAAAAAAATTGGTTACAGAATTATAGCTGTCAACTTGTACCAACTTTTGGGAGATATCTCTAACAATTTTTGGAACAATATATTTACTCACATACTTCTCGGCTTTCCCCCATGTAAACTAGGGAGTGACCCTAACAGTTTGAGAACGTGCATTTTCTTAAAAGGGATGTTATTATCCACTATTAATGTCAGTACCCTTTTTTTTAATATATTGCAAAAAGTGATGTCTATTGCTGGTCTATGACTGTAATAAAGATATATTCTATTCTATTCTTGGCTTATCCTTTCAGAGGCTATTATTCATTTTCAGGTCATACCTCCTTATATCTTTTCCTTTTAGGTCATCATTCACAAGCTCTTGAGTATGTTCCACCCGCGGCCATTTGTGAAAACTCGTTTTGCTCCTCAGGGAGCAGTGGCCTGTATTCAAGCTGTAGCAGAGTTCTACTACAAAATAGCCTTCAGGTAAAGTAAAGGTAAAGATATCCCCTGACCTGTCATATCTGAACCTAGGGGGCAGTTCTCGTGTCCATTTCTTAGCTGATGGAGCCTGCGTTGTGCAAAGACATACATAAATAAATAGAATATAGAATAACAGAGTTGGAAGGGACCTTGGAGGTCTTCTAGTCCAAACCCATGCTTAGGCAGGAAACCCTACATCACTTCCTACAAATGGTTGTCCAACATCATCTTAAAAACTTCCACAGTTGGAGCATTCACAACTTCTGGAGGCAAGTTGTTCCACTGATTTATTGCTCTAACAGGAAATTTCTCCTCAGTTCTAGGTTGCTTCTCTCCTTGATTAGTTTCCACCCATTGCTTCTTGTCCTACCCTCAGGTGCTTGTGCAGAATAGTTTGACACCCTCTTCTTTTTGGCAGCCCCTGAGATATCAGAAGACTGCTATCATGTCTCCCCTGGTCCTTCTTTTCATTCAACTAGACATACCCAGTTGCTTGCAACAGTCCTTCATAGGTTTTAGCCTCCAGTCCCCTAATCATCTTTGTTGTTCTTCTCTGCACTAGAGTCTCCACATCAGAGTAGACTCTTTCTAGTCTCAACATTGTTTTTACATCGTAGTGACCAAAACTTGATGCAGTATTCCAAGTGTGGCCTTATCAAGGCATTATAAAGTGGTATTGACACTTGACATGATCTTCATTCTATCCTTCTATTAATGCAACCTAGGACTGTGTGGGCTTTTTGGCAGCTGCTGCACACTGCTGGCTCATATTTAAATGGTTGTCCACTAGGACTCCAAGATCCCTCTCACAGTTGCTACTATTGAGCAAGGTACCACATATACTGAACCTGTGCATTTTGCCTGTGTACCACATATACTGTGCCTGTGCATCAAGGTGCACAGAACTCTGTTACCTTCCCGCCAAAGTGGTACCTATTTATCTGCTCACATTTGCATGCTTTTGAAGTGCAGAAGATGGGCAGAAGATGGGGCAAGGAACAGGAGTGCTACCCTTGGATCTGGAACCTGGGTTGTCAGCTTTCCAGCTGATAAGCTCAGCTTCTTTAACAAGTTGGGGGTTTTGTTACCAGAAAAGAAAATTTGTAGAAGTTACATAGTTTGTAGAAGATATTTTGGGAATGAAGAAAGATTTATCCCCTGTTGGGCTTGTTTTTAAATAATGAAAAAAAGAGCCGGTATTTTTATAAACAAATGTGTTCAATTTCTGACTTAGGCACTCTGGGTGGTCAAGCTGTTCTGACCCAGGCTTCCATAAAAAGCAAGAAGCAGAGTCTTAGTCCCGGCAAAACCCTTTTTATTTATATGACTGTGAATTCCTTTCATTCACAGTCCGCAAGTCTTAGCAAACAGTCTTTCAAAGGAATGTTTATCAACACGAACCTTATCTCATTTGGAGAGCTGCCAAATAACTAGTTTCCAAATGCAGGGCAAGGCAAAACTTGGCCCAGAGAGTCTTATAGTCACAAACAGAACTTTCTACTCTTGAAATGACCAAAAGATCAAATTGTTTCCTGCAAAAGCCCACTCCCCATTCGCTCCTCTTTTGTTTCCTATGGGAAGGGCCAATCACCTCCAAGGTGTACTCTAAAGTCAACCCTGCTGTCTTAGTTGTAGTTTTCTTCTGGCAGCCCTGCGCATGTGCACACTGGGAACAGGCTCTAGCTGTTTCTCTGCCTCACTGCTGTCTAGCTCCCTCTCTGCCTCCTTCTGAGCTTTTCTCTACCCCTAGAACTAACAGATAATAGTCCCCCAAGAGAAGAAAGGCCATATTCAGTGTGGGGCATGGAAGGAATAGGTGTGCAAGTATGTAAGGGTAGAGCTGAGCAGAAAGTGTGTTTGGTGCAACCGCAGGTGGAACCATTTCATCCTGTTGCTTAGAACTATCTAAAGCGGGGGTGTCAAACTTGGGGCATCACAGCGGCATCACGTGACATATCAGGACTCCCCCCCCCCTTCGCTAAACTGGGCAGGGGCGGGGCCAGCATGTGACACATCCAGCCCACGGGTCGCAAGTTTGACACCACTGATCTAAAGGAAAGACACCAAGGGATGTACATTATATACGTGACTCCATGACCTCGATTCATGAACTGACCCCTTTCCAAAGTTACGGCCAATCTGAATTGCTGGCCATCTGTTTTTCCTGAATGCTTTTCCTGTCAAACTGAGAACTGATGACCTTGCTGAAATTTTTTTTAAAAGCTTTTGTTTTTCATGGTAGATAGATATAAGGTGTGGGGTTTTTTTGAAGTTTGTGATCTGTTTGATGTTTATGTTCTATTTCAATGGCTGAGAGTTCAACCCGGATAAGACCGAGTGGCTGTTGTGTTTCCCCCCCAATAATTTGGCTAATACACCAACGCTTAGGCTGGGGGGTCAAATTTTATACCCCTCAGATAGGGTCCGCAACTTAGGAGTCCTCCTGGACCCACAGCTGACTTTTGATCACCAGCTGTCAGCTGTGACCAGGGGGGCATTTGCCCAGGTTCGCCTGGTCCGCCAGTTGCGGCCCTACCTAGACCGGGGGGCTCTCACAACAGTCACTCGAGCCCTTGTGATCTCTAGACTGGAATACTGCAATGGGCTCTACATGGGGTTGCCCTTGAGGTGCATCCGGCGACTACAGCTAGTCCAAAATGCAGCCGCGCGAGTGATAGTGGGCGCACCGCGGTTCGCCCACGTTACACCTGTCCTCCGCGAGCTGCACTGGCTACCTGTTGGTCTCCGGGTGCGCTTCAGGATACTGATGACCATCTTTAAAGCACTCCATGGTAGTGGATCTGGGTACTTGAGAGACCGCCTTCTGCCGATTACCTCCCTAAATCGACCAATCAGATCGCACAGACTGGGCCTCCTCCGAATCCCATCTGCCAGTCAATGTCGACTGGCGACCACACGGAGGAGAGCCTTTTCTGTTGCTGCCCCGACCCTGTGGAACGAGCTCCCCATGGAGATCCGTACCCTCACCACTATCCAGACCTTCCGCGCAGCCCTCAAGATCTGGCTCTCCCAGCAGGCCTGGGGATAGGCTTCCAATTACCCGCCCGAGTGTTTGATTGCTGAATGAAAGTTGTGTTTTATTATTTTTTTCTTTGTGCACATATTGTTTTGTTTTTGACCTTGCACCCCCCTCCCCTGTGGTTGTAAGCCGCCCTGAGTCCCCTCAGGGAAAAGGGCGGCATATAAATCCCAATAAACCTCAAACCTCAAACCTGAGAGTCTTCAGTATTGAAGGCTCTTAAAATGTAATCATCAATAAAGAAGGTCCAGTTGGTTTAATTTTTAATTCCAAGTTAAATTTAGCTTTCTTTGTCCCGAACAGATTGAATTGTTGGGATGTGATTATTCCCCCCACAGTGCCATTTAAAGACCATGTATTTTAAAGGCCTTCTGTTGCTGGCTTGTCAGATCGAGAATAATGGTCCTTGCGGACTGGTTCCTCAACAGGAGAACAGTTGTTCTAAACTCAATGTAGGAACAGTCCTGCACTAACGTTGCTCATTGGAATCATGTGTTACTTATTGGTACAGACAAGCAGTTCCCATGTGGGAGGGAGTGTTTCATGTTCCAGTGAAATTGATTACCTTCTCAGCTGAGCACCTAGCCAACCTGCTTTGCATGGAAATAGACTCTGATTGGCATCTCCAAAAAGGTCTGTCAAAAATTCCAGCCAGATGTTCAGGAGAGTGCCAGTCCTTGTACAGCCAACAATACTGAGTAACCATTTAGTTTCCCACTTTCTAAGACAGGGGTCTCCAACCTTGGCAACTTTAAGCCTGGAGGACTTCGACTTCCAGAATTCCCCAGCCAGCAATTCTGGAAGTTGAAGTCCTCCAGGCTTAAATTGCCAAGGTTGGAGACCCCTGTCTTAGAAAGTGGGAACCTTCGTTCAGTCATTTAGATCTGCTATTGATAATGTTTGTCCATCATGTTCGAAGAGGACCTTAATATTTAACAAGTTGTGGGCCGTCCATGATGTATCTGCAGGTGGCTGGTAAGGCCTATATGGGCACCAAATGTCTTAGCAGAAATGTGTGGGCACTACTGTTGTAGCATTTGCAGCTCTGCCTTTGCGGAATGCCTCGCTTCTCTTGTGCTAGGGTTGTCCTTCTGTCCTCAGATGCCTGGCAGCCTTGGTGGATCAGCATGTGCCACGTGGATTGATCTTGTGCCAGGGTTTCCCAGGAGGTGGTGTCAATTTCCAGGGACTTGAAGGAGGCTTCCAATGTGTCTTTGCATCATTTCTTTTGTCCCCATGCGATCGCTTTCCTTGAGACAGCTCACCATAGAGGGGCTGTTTAGGGATGTGATGGTCTGGCATCCTTGCAACATGGCCTGGCCAGTATGTCTGGGTTTTCATCAGCAGGGTGTGACTGGATGGCAGGCCTGCTCTGGAGAGGATTTCTGTGTCTGGTGCCTTGTCCTGCGACCGTATCCTCAGAATTCTATGGTGGCAGGTCGTGTGGAAGTGATTCAAATGCCTAGTGTGCCCCCTGTATACAGCCCAAGTCTCACTGGCATACATCAGGGTAGTTAGCACTGCTGCTTGGTAGACTTTGAGCTTTATACCAAAGCTTATCCCACGGCGGTGCCACACATTGGTCAGTAGTCTGCCAAATGAAGAGCTTGGCTTGGTGATTCTGCAGTTGACCTCAATGACAAAAGTGACCATCGATCTACTATACCTAAGCAAGACGAGCTTGACATGTATAACGGTGTCATTTTTGCAATTGTGGGTATGTGACTGGCTTTGTTACACATTCCTCAGGATGTTCTGTGACCTCCTATAATAACTCCTGGATCTGGATGGATTTGCACTTATAAATCTTTTCCCAGGGGAGATCAAGCTAAGTGACCGATGAGAAATAGACGATGCAGTTTATTAACTCAGAATGTGCCTAACAAGAGAGCTAATGTTTCATGGACGACAACAT
Organism: Thamnophis sirtalis; assembly: GCF_051295495.1. Lineage (NCBI taxonomy): Eukaryota > Metazoa > Chordata > Lepidosauria > Squamata > Natricidae > Thamnophis > Thamnophis sirtalis. Next base: position 19,485,335 of record NW_028261393.1, on the reverse strand, counting down.
AGAACTCGGCTTAATATTTAATAGGCCGTTAAAAATAGAAAGAAAACATAAAGTTACAATTACATGCTTTATGTAGAAATGTTTTCATTCGATTTTGGGTCCCCACAGATGCTACCAACTCCATTTAAAACAATCAAATCAAATCCAATCCAATTAAAATAACAAATACAATCATTAAATTAAATTTAAATAATAAAACACAATCATTTTTAAATACACATAGTGCAGAGTAGGAGATTAAAAAAAACACTTCCTTATAGGCAGTCTTCTTTTATGTTTTGAAGGCGAGAAGCATCATCAATATTATATGTATGAGAGGCAGACTATCCCACCCTGTTAATTATTTAGTATTAATGGCAATGCTGGGAATTTACCATAGAAGCAAACGGGAAGCTTCTGCAGCTGTCTAAGCCAATATAGATGCATGTCTTGGTAAATGAATCATGTGAAGAAGTTCCACTGTTTAGCCCGGGGGTCACCAACCTTTTGGACCTCAGGGACCACTAAATTCATACTTTTAAATCCTGCGGACCACTAATATGATCTGCCTAATGATCGGCTGGGTGAGTATGGCAAGGTGGTCGTGTGACTGGGTGTGTGTGGCCAACTCGATGTCATGTCGAGGGGTGCTCGATGTCATGTCGAGGGGGTGCTCTACTTGCCCCTCCCCACCTAGCCTCCACTCCACACCCGAGCTCTTTAGGGCCCCAACAGGAAGCAGTTGTAGGAGCTAAGCAGCTACCACGAGAAAGAGTTGGCAAAACAGCTGGCTCAGTTCAAATTGGATCTGGCCGAGAAGGAGGCTCAGCAGAAACATCTCACTGAGGACTACAAGCAGAAGGTATCCAAGCAGAGAGAAGACCTGCAGGAATGCAAGGCCACGTACCGGCGCCTGGAGGCTCAGCAGGCTGAGATGGCCAGACCAGTTCCAGGCCATGATGCAGTCCCACTGGATCAAGGCCTTCCAGCTCTTTGCCACCAGTGGTGCTTCCCTCCAGCCTTCGCCCAAAGTCCTGCACCAGGAGGCCGAAGCAGATCCCCAAGTTGGCATTCCCCCCCCCCTCTAACCTGCACAAAAAGACCACAAAGGGGGAGATCGTCTACAGCAACACAAACATTCATTGCACGTATCTGGCCCAGGGGGCATAATTTGAGGACCCTTGATTTAGTGCAATTTAAAAAATGCAAAAAAAATTCTGCAGACCACCAAAATTTTCTTGCAGATAACAGTTGGTTACTGCTGGTTTAGCCACTTCTTGCTCATTTACAATAACCCAAAATTCTTCTGGTTTACTAGGATGTGTGAATGCAGTCATCTTTATTTGGTTCCGATGAGGGAGGATTAATTTTGTGGAAATAAAGGGCTTAGCTTCATTAGGACACTATGGCTGATTGTTCTTTTTTTGTTTCAGAATCCATGGAGAATTCCAACTGAATGAGCCTCCAAATTTCCCATTCTGGTTTTCTCCTGCCCAATTCACAGGCTACATTGTCCTCTCAAAGGATTCTTCCCATGTTCGAGAGTTCAAGCTATTTGTCCCTAATAACAGGTAAGCTGCTCCAGTTTCCAGTAGCACTGATCAAGTGTTCTGACTGAGGCTTCCCAAGAGCATGAAGCAAACTCCTTGTCCTGACAAAAAACCCTTTTATTAATTTACTGTGAATTCTGCTCATTCACATCCAACAAAGTCTTTCAAAAGAGGATTTACAGTCACAGACCTTATCTGGCAAAACTTGGCAAGGAGAGTCAAAAACCAATTAAGCGAACTAATTATCTCCTGCAAACTCCACTCCCCTTTCACTCCTCTTTTATTTCCTCTGGGAGGGGCTATTCACCTCTGACCTTCCTCCCAAGTTGTCCCCTGTTCTTTAGCTGTTCCCTTCATCTGGGAACTCTGCGCATGCGCACACTTCTGGCACTGACCTATTGCCAGAAGAAGATGAAACTTGGAGTGGGATAAGATTCTAGAATGTCCATATGGCCTTTCAAGCAAATTGAAATCAATTTTTTAAACAAGACCTTGCCTTGCTGTCAATGTATTCCATATATTTCTAAATGCTATGTTTGGTAATTGCCCTCTTCCCTTTCTCATGGGTGCCCTGCTTCATGTGAATGAAAGTTTTTGGCCTTGTTGAATGCAGCTTTCCCATTTTTCTAATGACTGTGAATTTCCACCCCCCATCAGGTCCCTCAATGTAGATATGGAATGGTTATACGGTGCCTTAGAAAGCAGCAACATGGAGGTGGATATAGGATACTTACCTCAGGTCTGTAGCAAGTGTGAACTAATCCTCTATGTATGTGCATAGACATTCTTATTCTTTTTCAATTAACAAGAACTCTCGGTCTTTTCCAACTTAGCCTGGATCATCTTTCCATAAAATGTTGGCTAAGAAATAGGAGAGTCCTTTTCCAGCTATTCCATAGTGATTGCATTTACTGTTACGTTTAGTGTAGCTATTGAAACAACCCCGATTCAGAAGAAATGGTAATAAAGAAAATATTAGACTGTGCCAAAATGGACAGGCTAACGATGGAAGTTAAAGGAGTACCAGAATATTATTCAATATGTGACTTATGGTATAAATGGCTGGATAATAGGTGCAGAGATTAGAAAATCAACAATGAAAGAAGATTACCAAATTAGAAACAAATACAGGTATAAAAATATACATAAGAATATATATTGTAAGCAATAGTATTCTCGGACTGTATGCGACAATAGATTAAAATGTATAGAGAGATATAGGTATAGAATGTTATGACACAATAATGGAAATTATGGACATAACTATGTTGTACAATATCATGTATTTAAAAAGAGATTATACCCTGTTTCCCCGAAAATAAGACCTCCTCAGATAATAAACCCAATCGGGCTTTTAGCTAAAATAAGCCTTCCCCAAAAATATTGCAACACAGCAGCAGCCATGAAGTGACCACGCTCGCTGCCTCCTGCACCTCAAAAATAATAAGACCTCCCCAAAAATAAGGCCAAGGGCTTACTTTGGGGGTGCAAAGAAAATAAGACCCTGTCTTATTTTCAGGGAAACACAGTACTATATGATTAAGAGAATAACAGTTACTATTAGGTGTATAACACCATGTATATAATTAAAAATGACTTGATACAACCAGTATACCACTGTTGCAAAATTGAAATTGTGATGTAGAATAAGTGGAAAATGTACAATAAAAATATTTATTAAAAAAAAAAAAAGAAACAACCCCTCTTCTGGGTGTCTGAAATAGATTACATCATAAGGCAATCAAATACCACTTTGGTATCCCCAAAAGGTCTTATGTCCCTGTTGCTTTGCAGATGGAGCTGGAGTCTCTGGGACCATCTACCCCCTCAGTGATTCATGATGAAAATGGGAACGTGATTGACAGCAGAGAAGGAGAACCAATTCAGTTTATTTTTGAAGACATTTCCTGGCAGAGAGAAATAAGCTGGGAAGAAGCATCTGGGAAACTGGAAGTGGTCATGTATCCATTTAAGAAAGTATGTAAAGAGTTTGACATCCTCTCAAACGTGATTAAATAATTATGACCATGCTCTAAGGAATTAAAGTAATACAACTATGCAAGCCATATACCAGTAGTGAAAGTGACTTAACCCACTAACAAAACAAGCTGCTCTTTTAGCCAAAACTCACAGTACACAGTACGTTGTTTTTGATACATGCTTGGAAGTACTGGTTGAGGTCCCAGTGGAATCTGGATCTCTTAGAATAAATGGTGTTTTAATGGCTGTATCTTCTCTCCTTCCCCTTATCCAAATCCCTGATGCCATGGTGAAAGAGGCAAGCGACAGAAATGTTTCTAGGAGCTTCTTATCAGCAGGGAACACAAAGCCTGTGTGTAACTCAGGAGCTTGAAACAAAGTGAATTTATAGCTCAAAATATGAAATGTTAGGCAGCTCTCGTAACAGAGCTCCCCCTCCACTGAACCGGGGGGGGGGGGAATTCCAGGAGAAAATGAAATCAAAACAAAAGCTGGTGGGAACTTGAACAATTGAGTCATTTTAAAACATTTGTGCATGGTTGGCTCTTAAGCAACACGAGTGCTTTTGGCTCAAGGGTTGTATCAGGCTTTGTGCCATATTAATGGAGCAGTTCAAAAGTGGGTTGGCCAGGACCTAATTTTGGGGTGTGGTTGGGATTTATAGGGGTTGAAAGGGCTCTGTGAGTCTTTGAAGAGATTTGAAGAGAGGCGGCGGCTGCTTCTCCTCCTCCTCCTCTTCCTCCTCCTCCTCCTTCTTTTTCCATATCTGTCATCGGATGTTGGCGATCATGTTGGCAATCCTATTTTTGTCAACATTTGCATGAAAAAGTGCTGTTGAATTTTGTCCAAACCAGTCCCTTAGGTTTTGAAGCTATGATGTTCTTCTTCTGCCTGGACCACCTTTGCTTTTAATCTTTCCCTGGAGAATTAAGTGAAGGATGCTGTATTTTTCTCGGTGTCGCATCCCATGTCCAAAATATTCTAACTTTCGCTTTTTAATGGCTTTGATGATTTCCCTTGGCTGTTCCAGGTGGCTTATCACCAACTCATTTGTGATTTTTGTCAAACCAGCAGACTGACTTAGAGGCTTAGGTGTCTTTTTTACCCTTTAACCCACTCCCCAAATACACACACGCACAAAAGGCTGCTGGTTTTGACCTCACCCACTCAAGGGTTGCAAAGAAAGTGATAGCCTACAGGGCACGTTTTTTGCATGCTTGTCTTAAGAAGAACATACTTCCTTTCGGAAGGCTTATATAGCAGGGTTGGCCAATTTACAGGCTTGTGCATAACGCCAGATCTCTGTTTAACTTGAAATATGTGACTTCTTCTTAAATGAATTGCGAGGATATTGCATATGAGCAGTTATGTAAATAGTAGCTTAACTTCCCTTGTCGGCATTAGAAGCAGATTGGGGACTAGTTATTTCCTGAACAGGGAACCACCTGAAAATGTCACGGTTGTAAATTAAGATGGGAAGTTGAAAAAGATCCCAGAAAAGGCCATTGAGAAAACGACTTAGACTCTACTGCTGAGAAAACACTGTGAATATTCCTAGGAGATTCCCAAAGGTGCTTTTTCCCCCCAAAAAAGCAACTGGACTTCCTTGTTTTTCTTTGAAGACGTTTCACTTCTCATCCAAGAAGCTTCTTCCGCTCTGACTGGATGGTGGGGAATGGAAGGATTTATACTCCTTGCAAACAGCTGGTCATTTGCATCCTTTTATAGAATCGTTGAGGCTACCTGAGTTCCTAGGACAGTGATGGGGAACCTTTTTGACATCGAGTGCCCAAATTGCACGCATGCATACCCAAACTGAAAGGGGTGTGCGCACGAATGTGCATATGCACACACATGTGCCCAAGTGCAGGCAGGCATGCCCGTGCGCAGAAAGCTAGCCGGCGGGAGGTGGGGCATCCCAACCTTGGCAGCGCAGCAAGGGGTAAGTTCTTTTTCTTTCATGAGCTTCTGTCTCGTCATTTACAGGGAAACAGAAGCTCATGGAGGAAAAACAGAGATCTGACCTGGGGCGACATCACACATGCCAGCAGAGAGGGCTCTTGTGTGCCACCATCACGGTCCTAGGAGATGAGCGTGATTAGTATCTTTACCTTTAAATAACAGAGCAAGTGAAACCTGCACAACCTTAGCAGAGTCGGAAGGGACCTTGGAGGTCTTCTAGTCCAACCCCCCTGCCTAGGCAGGAAACCCTATACCATTTCAGACAAATGGCTATCCAACATCGTCTTAGACTTCCAGTGTTGGGGCATTCACAACTTCTGGAGGCAAGCTGTTCCACTGATTAATTGTTCTAACAGTCAGGAAATTTCTCCTTAGTTCTAGGTTCATTCTCTCCTTGATTAGTTTCCACCCATTGCTTCTTGTTCTGCCCTCAGTTGCCTTGGAGAATAGCTTGACTCCCTCTTCTTTGTGGGATATGAGATATTGGAACACTGCTATCATGTCTCCCCTAGTCCTTCTCTTCATTAAACTAGACCTACCCAGTTCCTGCAAGCGTTCTTCATATGTTTTAGCCTCCAGTTCCCTAATCATCTTTGTGGCTCTTCTCTGCACTCTTTCTAGAGGCTCCACATCTTTTCTACATCATGGCGACCAAGGGTCTTTTATTTAGGGTTTTGGGAGTGGGGGGCTCCTCCCTGAAGTTGCTGTTTTCATTGTTTAAAGGAAACTCCCTTTGAAAGTATCAACAAGCTTTGGTTTTTCTCATAGCCCTGTTGGAGGAGGAAGACTTCACAAAAAAGTCTTTAGTAGTTTGGGAGCACCTTCCACGTGATGTGACATGGGACACAGTGGCTCAGTGGCTAAGACGCTGAGCTTGTTGATCAGAAAGGTTAGCAATTCGGCAGTTTGAATCCCTAGTGCCGCGTAACGGAGTGAGCTCCCGTTACTTGTCCCAGCTTCTGCCAAGCTAACAGTTTGAAAGCACATTAAAAATGCAAGTAGAAAAACAGGAACCACCTTTGGTGGGAAGGTAACAGCGTTCCATGCGCCTTTGGCATTTAGTCATGCCAGCCACATGACCACAGATAAGTCTTCAGACAGCACTGGCTCTTTGGCTTAGAAACAGAGAAGAGCACTGCCCCCTAGAGTCAGGAACGACTAGCACATATGTGCGAGGGGAACGTTTATCTTTACCTTTACCACATGATGTAGAAAAAAACCACCTTTTTTCTTGACAGTTGTGCATTACAGATATTCCTTGACTTAAAATCTCTAATTTAATGACCATTCAAAGTTACAGTGACACTGAAATAAGTGACTTAATGACCGGTCCTTGCCTTTCTGACCATTGCAGCATTCTCATGGTCATGGGATCAAAATTCAGGCGCTCTAACCAGCATGTATTTAGGATGGCTGCAGTGTCCGGGGGTCATGTGATCACCATTTGCAACCTTCCCAGCTGGCTTCTGATAAATATAGTCAATGTGGGAAGCCAGATTCACTTAACATCTGCATGTTTCACTCAATAATTGCAGTGATTTGCTTAACAACATAGAAAAAAGTGTTGTCAATAACTCACTTAACAACCGCTTTGCTTAGCAATGGAAATTGTAGTCCCAATTATGGTTGAGGACTACCTGCACAGTATATAGGACACTTTGGCCAACCAGGAACATTCTATATGTCTCTATTTTGAAAATATATCTCTGTCTGTCTGTCTGTCTGTCTGTGTCTGTCTGTCTGTCTGCCTATCTATCCATCCATCCATCCGTCCATCTATCTATCTATCTCCCCCCCTCTCTATATCTATCGATCTATATCTACCTATTGATCGATCTATCTCTATCTATCTATCTCTATCTCTATCTAACACACACACACACACACACACACACACACACACACACACACACACACACACATATATATATATATATAGTGGTGGTAAGACACCCCTAAAACCTCTCAGAGTGTGTGCTCTGTTAAGATACAGCCTGTTGTGCCTTAAAATGGCTTCTACTGTACAGCGCAGTGGAGTTGCCATGGTAACGGCTTCACAGTACTCCACAAGGGTGCTCCCTCTGGTAAGAGGGAAAATCCAACATTAGAAATTACATTTGGTCCGGACATTTCCCCCCTATAAATAAATAAATACCCGGGAAACACAGGATTATCAGCTAGTATACTATAAAGAATAGAACACTTTAACGTTTTAGCATTCGTCCCAATTATGGTTGAGGACTACCTGCACAGTATATAGGACACTTTGGCCAACCAGGAACATTCTATATGTCTCTATTTTGAAAATATATCTCTGTCTGTCTGTCTGTCTGTGTCTGTCTGTCTGTCTGCCTATCTATCCATCCATCCATCCATCCGTCCATCTATCTATCTATCTCCCCCCCTCTCTATATCTATCGATCTATATCTACCTATTGATCGATCTATCTCTATCTATCTATCTCTATCTAACACACACACACACACACACACACACACACACACACACACACATACATATATATATATATATAGTGGTGGTAAGACACCCCTAAAACCTCTCAGAGTGTGTGTTCTGTTAAGATACAGCCTGTTGTGCCTTAAAATGGCTTCTACTGTACAGCGCAGTGGAGTTGCCATGGTAACGGCTTCACAGTACTCCACAAGGGTGCTCCCTCTGGTAAGAGGGAAAATCCAACATTAGAAATTACATTTGGTCCGGATATTTCCCCCCTATAAATAAATAAATACCCGGGAAACACAGGATTATCAGCTAGTATACTATAAAGAATAGAACACTTTAACGTTTTAGCATTCGTAACAATAAATACATGAGCCAAACATCCCAAATGAAGGGTACATTCACTTCATTTTGTTTTTCAGGTTTCCTACTTTCCCTTTACCCAGGCTTTCGAAAAGGCCAAATCTGAGGGTAAACTTGTTCATTCTATACTCTTGTGGGGAGCCTTAGATGATCAGTCATGCTGAGGTAAGGACTGAATTTGACATTGGTGGTTTTTTTAAAAAAGGAGTTTGTCAGGAAGCCTGTTTTTTTCTCCCTCCCAAGATAAAAATGTTAGAGGATGCTTACTAAGAATATTAGCAAATTAGTATGTGAGGTAAACATCATATACTGGTTGTTTTAACACCCTGACTTTTAATTCCATAGCTCACGAAATCCTAATTTTGCAAAGCCTCTATAAAGGTGCTTCGCTTGTTAAGGATCTTGTGGTAGGTTGATTTTATATAAAAATCTCCATAGAATATGTATGAGTACAAGCCAGTATTTCTCGAGCCCCGGAGCTTGAAAATATGTGGACTTCAACTCCCAGAATTCTATCTGGTTTTACATATACTAACCGCAACCAGGATTGAATTTGCACAGCAATCGAAAAATGACGAGATTCCATCAGATGACAATGGAATTAAGAAAATATTAGAATGCGCAGAAATGGATAGATTAACACTCACTATTAAGGATAAAGAAGAAACTAAATATTTTTTTTTGATACGGGATGCATTTTATCAATGACTAGACAACAGAAACAGAAGTTAGAAAGGAGGCAACATAAAAAGAGGAAACGTTAATGTGGAGAGTTGTTAAAGAAGATGTTAAGTATTATTGTTATTATATTGTTAACAATATTATTGTGATGCATACTACAACAAAGAGGTGGATTATGACTGTTTAAAAATAGCTGTACCCAGATCACACACTGTTTGATGGAAATTGAATGTTATATAAATAAAAGAAAAATAAAACATGGGGTGGATGGGGAAAAAAACCTCCCAAAATTCTTGGAGTTGAAATCCACACATCTCCAAGCTACCAAGATTGAGAAATGCTGGCTTGTACTCATACATATCTTATTGAGATTTTTATATCAGCACTGCTTATTCCTTTCGTTCGGACTTGGACTCCACCGCCGTAGATCCAGCCGAGACACAGGGGGATTACTTGGCAAACCATCTCTGGGTTGAGTTCCAGGATGTTGCCTCTGGGGATGTGGACAAGGCCATTCGAGCTGTAAGTGCCTCCACCTGTATTCTGGACCCGTGTCCCTCCTGGCTGGTTGCCAACAGCAGGGAGGTGACACATGGCTGGATCCAGGCGGTCGTGACTGTCTCCCTTCGGGAGGGGCACTTCCCCACCACACTTAAGACGGCGGTGGTGAGACCCCTCCTGAAGAAACCATCCTTGGATCCAGCCATTTTAAACAACTATCGTCCTGTCTCCAACCTCCCCTTTATTGGGAAGGTTGTCGAGAAGGTGGTGGCCTTCCAGCTTCAACGGGCCTTGGAGGAAGCTAGCTATCTTGACCCCTTCCAGTCCGGCTTCAGACCCGGTTACAGCACTGAAACCGCTTTGGTCGCATTGACCGATGATCTCTGGAGGGCCAGAGATGGAGGCCATGCGTCCATCCTGGTTCTCCTTGACCTCTCAGCGGCTTTCGATACCATCAACCATGGTATCCTTCTGCGAAGACTGCGGGAGGTGGGGGTGGGAGGCACTGTCTTGCAGTGGTTCTCCTCCTACCTCTCGGACAGGTCGCAGTCGGTGTTGGTCGGGGGGCAGAGATCGTCCCTGAGGCCCCTAACATATGGGGTGCCGCAGGGTTCGGTCTTATCCCCCCTACTATTTAACATATACATGAAACCGCTGGGCGAGATCATCCGGAGGCACGGGATAAAATACCATCAATATGCGGACGATACACAACTGTATCTGTCCGCCCCGTGCCAACTCAATGAAGCGGTGGACGTGATGAACCGGGGCCTTGAGGCCGTTAAGGACTGGATGAGCGCTAACAAACTGGTACTCAACCCGGACAAGACCGAGTGGCTGTTGTGTTTCCCTCCCAACAATTTGGCTGACATTCCAACACTCAGGCTGGGGGGTCAAATTTTATACCCCTCAGATAGGGTCCGTAATCTAGGAGTCCTCCTGGATCCACAGCTGACTTTTAACCATCAGTTGTCGGCTGTGACCAGGGGGGCATTTGCCCAGGTTCGCCTGGTCCGCCAGTTACGGCCCTACCTGAACCGGGAGGCTCTCACAACGGTCACTCGAGCCCTTGTGATCTCTAGGCTGGAATACTGCAATGGGCTCTACATGGGGTTGCCCTCGAAGTGCATCCGGCGACTGCAGTTAGTCCAGAATGCAGCCGCGCGAGTGATAGTGGGCGCACCGCGGTTCGCCCACATTACACCCATCCTCCGCGAGCTGCACTGGCTACCTGTCGATCTCCGGGTGCGCTTCAGGGTATTGATGACCACCTTTAAAGCACTCCATGGTAGTGGATCTGGGTACTTGAGAGACCGCCTTCTGCCGATTACCTCCCTTCGACTGATTAGATCGCACAGATTGGGCCTCCTCCGGATTCCATCCGCCAGTCAATGCCGACTGGCGACTACGCGGAGGAGAGCCTTCTCAGTAGCAGCTCCGACCCTTTGGAACGATCTCCCCGTTGAGATTCGTACCCTCACCACCATCCAGACCTTCCGCACGGCCCTTAAGACCTGGCTCTCCCAGCAGGCCTGGGGATAAGTTTTTAAATTACCCGCCCGAGTGTTGGTTGACTGTTGAATGCAAGTTGGTGTTTTATTATCTATCTTGTTTACTCACTGTTTGTCTTGTATTATTGCACCCCCTTCCCGTGATTGTAAGCCGCCCTGAGTCCCCTCAGGGAGAAGGGTGGCCTATAAATCGTAATAAATGTCTAAAAAAAAAATGTCTAAAAATGTCTTTCCCTTTTAATATTAATCCAGTGTTTCTCAACCTTGGCAACTTGAAGATGTCCGGACTTCAACTCTCAGAATTCCCCAGCCAGCATCGCTGGCTGGGGAATTCTGGGAGTTGAAGTCCGGACATCTTCAAGTTGCCAAGGTTGAGAAACACTGGATTAATCTGATAATGGGCCATACATTTTATGGGTTGCAATTTTAGTATAGTTAGACGAGAGGTGGGTTCCTATTCAGTCTGGTTCCGCCAAAGAGGTAGTAACTCTGGCAGACACGTGACCACACCGGTTCTATGATCGGTGGCACCATCTTGATTTTCTGTTCTGCACATGCGCAGAACAATCATCATTAAAAAGATGTAAATTTTATTTGTTTTTTAATGTTGTGTGCATGCGCATAATGTTTTAAATGAAAATGTTCACGCGCACGGAACGCACATTTTTTTTTACTACCGAACAGGTAGTAATGGCGGCCAGAACCCACCCCTGAGTTAGACCATGCATAATTGACAGACTGGATTTTATCATAGATTTTAGTTGTTATTTATTATTTTATACTAGAATTCTTAATTGTACATTTACTGAGTGTTTTTATTTGTTGTGGTCTCTGGTCTATGACTGTAATAAGCTGAATTGAATTGAATCTCGGCTTTAGTCTAATGTGCTTATATTGAGCGAAAGGAAGCCATGCTCTGAAGAACTTAAAAAGTAAATTGAGACCACGGAGGAAGGTAAAAGTTGCAAACGGAGATAGGGAGAGGAAACGCAAGGATAGAAGGGCGTACGTTCAAACACTTACCGTGTTTCCCCGAAAATAAGACATTATTTTCTTTTGACCCCCGAAATAAGCACTTGGCCATATTTTCAGGGAGTCTTATTATTTTTCAGATGTAGGAGGCGGTGAGTGTGGTCCCCTCGTGGCTGCTGCTGTGTTGCAATATTTTCAGAGAGTGCTTATTTTCAGGGGAGGGCTTATCTTCAGGGGGAGGGCTTATTTTCAGGGGGAGGGCTTATTTTAGCGCATGCGCTCAAAAACCCAATTGGGCTTATTATCTGGGCAGGGCTTATTTTCAGGGAAACAGAGTATAAAACAAATGAGATTTTGGTACAGTAGGCTGTTTTGGCTCAGTTTGCATATTATCTCACATTGCTTCCAATGCTCCCTTTCTGCTTCTTTTGGGAGCCATTGGCATAATACTGCACACCAAGCTCTGCGCAAAGACTTTACTCCAAAGTGCCCTACTAAGCCAGTTCAGAGTAACTTGCTTTAAGATAAATTGAGCTCCATCTCCTGCCTGGACATCTCAAGAACCTTCCCTTCTGACAGTGCCCACTGACTCCTCTATTCCAGTGGTTCCCAAACTTGGTTTAAGACTTGTGGACTTCAATTTCCAGAATTCTCCAGCCAGCTCTGCTGGCTGGAGAATTCTGGGAGTTGAAGTCCACAAATCTTAAAGTTGCCAAGTTTGGGAACCACTGCTTTATTCAATATCCAAGTCAATGTTTGCAGCAAGGCCAACATAAGAGATATCCCAGGAGATGAAAGTTAAACCAGATATGAATGTTAACCACTTTACCTAAAGATTTAGAAATCTGCTCCTAAGTGTTCCTATGTTTCATCCAAAGATTTCACTAACCTCTTTTGTTGTTCCTCTTTGGGCAGGTTCAGGGCGAACTCTCCGGGAAACAGTCCTGGAAAGTTCGCCCATCCTTGCATTCCTGAATGAGAGTTTCATCAGTACCTGGTCCTTGGTGAAGGAGCTGGAAGATTTACAGGTAAGCTGCTCCTGAAATTCAGGAAGAGGACAAGGTGGAATGGGTAACTTGAGAAGTCGGGGAAGCGAATCATGTAAGATGACTGTTGCTCTTTAAGTAGTAGTTTATTGATGAATTCGTCTTGCAATCTTATCAATCCTTCCTTTTATTAGATCATGTTTTGTTTACTCCTCTGCCCTTAAGGTGGCCAGTTCTTCTTTGAATAGCTCTGGGAAACCTATAAGCAAGACAGAAAAGCAGAAGTACCATCTTTCTTCTGTTTCTCAACACGTTGCCTCTGATTCTTTAAGCATTTCTTCATCCTTATGACTAGTAAGCTGACCCTCCATTGCAACAAACACAAAATGGGGTCCCTAAGCCCCAGAATTTTGTCCTCTTTCTTTAGTAAACTTGTAACTGCCGTAATCTATTAAGCTCCTGATGCCTATTAACATGAATCTATGTTAAATTAAAGCATCCTTGCTTAAAAAGAAAGATGATCAAGATGTAAATTTATGAATAGTAATTAAACATGGTGGCTCAGTGGCTAAGACGCTGAGCTTGTCTATCAGAAAGGTCAGCAGTTCAGCTATTCGAATCCCTAGCACCACATAACAGAGTGAGCTCCTGTTCCTTGTCCCAGCTTCTGCCAACCTAGCAGTTTGAAAGCATGTAAAAATGCAAGTAGAAAAATAGGAACCATCTCTGGTGGGAAAGTAACAGTGCTCTGTGCGCCTTCGGTGTTTAGTCATGCCGTCCACATGACCATGGAGATGTCTTTGGACAGCATTGGCTCTTCGGCTTTGAAACAGAGATGAGCACTGCCCCCTGAAGTCAGGAACGACTAGCACATATGTTTGAAGGGAACTTTCACCTTTTCCTAATTAAATTACTGATTAAACAGATAAATAACTAACTAACTGATTAAACAGATAAATAAATAACTATAATCCAGAATCCAGAATCAAACATGGATGAGCCCATCTCAGTTCATCAAGTGGCCTCCAGAAGGGCTCAGTTTTCCACTTCCTAAATGAGATTGGGGACAAATAGGATCTCTATGGCAGTGGTTCCCAAACTTGGCAACTTTAAGACTTGTGGACTTCAACTCCCAGAATTCTCCAGCCAGCTCTGCTTGAAGTCCACAAGTCTTAAATTTGCCAAGTTTGGGAACCACTGCTCTATGGGAAAGTTGTTCACAAAAATGGCTACTAATATTGAGGTGACTCTGAGCCTCAGCCATCCACTCACTTTACAGAAGTTGACCACTACCAACGGCTTCTCTGAAGACAAATTGGCTGGATCAATCAGTACCAATTCATAGAGAGGTTTATATGTGCACTTTGAGTTGCATCCAGACTAATCAGAAGCCAGTGAGGACCCATATAGTGTACTCCTGGTGCCAAATACGAGCTAACATATGAAACATGGCATTCTCCAACTGAAACGTCCTGGTGGATTGCACATTGCAGTCATCCAACTAAGTAGTGAAAAGCGTGACTTATGTTGGCGGTGTTCTCCTACTTCAGGTATGGTGAAATTTGGCACAACAACCAAGCGATCCATAGTCTGTTATCTTCTTCACCAGCAGTAGCTAGAAGGACTTCCAAATTGAGAACCTTCTCCTTCAACATTATGCTTCCTTGTCAAGGAGACACCATTGGAGCTGGCACAATTCTTCACCAGCACTTTTTAAAGATATCCTATGAAGCTGGAGCTCCCCTAACTGAAGAATTTCTTTGCTTATGAATGAAATCTAAATAAAGTTATATATTATATATAAATGTCATTTTTAATATTGGTTATGCCAACTCTTTTACACGGGCAAGACTCTACAAATGAATTTGTTTTTATCTTTCAAAAACAAATCCTTCTGTCTTTCTGCTCTTGCTCATTTCCTTCCCAACTCCTCACAACAAAGCTTATGAAACAGCGGTCATGCAGATGTTGGTGAATCACAGCTTCCCTCATTCTGGCTGAAGCCACAGAATATAGAGTTGGACAACATCTGGAAGACAATCCAATATACCAGAACCAAACAAGAAGCAAACAATTGGGAAATGCTGTACCATTTGTAATAACCCTTCATGGTTTTAAAATCGTGATGCAAGCGTAGACTTTGATCTCATTTTAAACTTAAGATTTGTTTCTATTTGAACTAAACCAAGAGCATCATACTAACACAAGAAATGTTAAATGCGAATGTCTTTTTCAAAGGAGAAACAGGATGAGATCACCAGCAAACTTGCAGACCTTCATCTTGAAAAGTATAACTTCCCTGTGGAGATTATGATCTGCCTGCCCAATGGCACTGTGGTAAGATTCTCAGTCTTCGATCTTTTCAATCACCTCTTGTCTATCTTGTATTTTTCTAAACTGTGGGATCTTGTGGAATTACTTTGACTTACCCATGATAAGAACTGAGCATCTCATGGACAATTCTGTGTCACAGAGCAAAATCAAATTATTTGAAGCAATGCAGTGTCCTTGCAGCGCCTAAAAGAGCAGAAAAGTATTTTCTAATAATTATAGAGTTTCTCAGTCATCCAGGTCCTGGTTGTCCCAAAGGTGCTTTTTCAAGAGGCAACTGGAGTTTCTGCTTTTTTCTTTGAAGACTTTCCGCTTCTCATCATTAGAGCTGAAGAAGCTTCTTGGATGAGAAGCTAAACGTCTTCTAAGAAAAAAACAGTACAGTTGCCTCTTGAAAAAGCACCTTTGGGGACCCTGTTTTCCCCATAACAACAGTGAGGTGAGTCTAATGATTGTTCTTCCTGTTCCAAAGACTCAGAAATCAGGATTTGCCAAGCATTTCTTGGATGCTAAAAGTTACTTGCTTGAAAATAGCTACATCTTGGGCAGAGACATGGCACATACATACTCAGAACTACTGAAGCATTGGGATGGATTAAAGTGAATAAATTAGCTGAAATATTCCCAAAACCTCAACTTGAAGCAGGGAGGAACATTTGTCACAAATGTTCACAGAAACACTGAAAATTAAATATAAATATTTATTGTTATAACTGTAGACATGGACAAAAAGAGTTGTATGGGACATTACAGTGTATACATGTATATGCAAATAGTATCTACCCTGTTCCCCCCCCAAAAAATAAGACCTAACCCAAAAATAAGTCTTAGCATGTTTTATGTGTGCACCTAATATAAGCCCTATACCCAAAATAAGCCCTACTTAGGAACCTGCACAGCCGACCACCAGCCCATTCCGTCTGGTTTCCCATGGTGCCATGGCTATGAGGCGAGGTAGGGTGGGGGAGCTGCCCCACACACCCTGCACCAGCTTACCTCAGGACCCTTGCAGCCAGGCGATTCACACCCTGAGACCTGCCTCGCGGCTGCAGCACCAACACCCATGTGCAGCAAGAGCCCATGTGGCCGCCAGTCCACTTCTTCTGCTTGCTTGTGGCTGCAATGGAGCAGGAGGCTGAGTGGCATGCTGTGGCTGCGAGGCAAGGCAGATGTTGGGGCATGGATGGCCTGGCTGTGGGGCCTTGAGTAAGCCAGTGCAGGGTGCGTGGGGCAGCTCCATCTCCCCGCCTCATGATGGGGGCACTGGTGCACCACATAGCCTCCTGCCCTGCCACAAGCAAGCAGAAGTGAGCCTCCTGTACAGGGGGGGAAATAAGACACCCCCAAAAAATAAACCCTAGTGCTTATTTTGGGGCCCAAAAGAAAATAAGACCCTGTCTTATTTTGGGGAAAACAGGTATAAATATTTCTATGTGTTGTGGTCCGCTGGCGGCCTACGGAGCTGGCAGTAAAGTCGGACAGCGAGGAGGTTGGGGAGGAACATGGGCCAGTCCTGAAGTCTGGGGAAGGCTTGGACGAGGGCTCTGCCTCGGAGGCAGAGAGGGGGCCAGGGCCATCTGAGAGTTATGTGCTACCTCTGGAGCCTCCAGAGTCAGACATCAGTGAGGCAGAGGAACAGGCTCCCCCTGTTCCCTCAGCGTGCATGCGCAGAGCTGCCAGAAGACAAGAACAGCTAAGACACAAGGGACAACTCAACACAAGGGAGAAAGGCTTGGAGGTGATTGGCCCCTCCCATAGGACACAAAGGAGGAGCAAAGGTACATGAGTCTTTGCAGGAAGGAACTTGGTTCATGCTGGTCAGTTTACCTTCTGAAGCTCTGTTTTGACTCTTTGCTCCGTGTGGCCTTGCCAAGCTAATTGCCAATTAAGTCTTTGACACCGTTTCAAGGAAAATAAAGGTGGGCGCTTATCAGCCTTATCCCGAAAGACTTTGGCAGCCTACTGTAGGACTCCTTACAACTCTTTGGGACTCGTTACGGGCTGTGAATAAACATAATCCACAGCCTTTGAAATAAAAAGAAGGGTTTTGGGACTAAGCGTGTGTTTTTTACTGTATCAGGAAGCCTAGGTCAGAACACTCTGCACTTTTAAAAATCAAAGAAATCTAAGTAAGGCAGCCCTGGGCCTTTCTCCACCTTCAATGGCTGCTGGAGAAAACAGGAAACATCCTATGGAGTTTGGAACCCTGCTTCCTTATTTTGTTTTACAGGTTCACCACATCAACGCCAACTATTTCCTGGACATTACTTCTATGAAGCCTGAAGAAGTTGAGAGCAGCATCTTTAGTTTCGCCTCTGGTTTTGAAGACCCCTCCACAGCAACCTATCTCCAGTTTTTGAAGGAAGGACTTCAGAAAGCCAAATCCTATCTGTAGCCCCCAAGACCCAGAAGCAAAGGAGTGTCCTCCCTTGATCCAACACCATAATGACAGTTCTTGCTTCTTGTGGTTTTTGGAGCTCAGGACTAACACAGTATTGAAAAACAAATGCTGTATGTTAAATGAAAACTCTCCAAACCAGTAAGTGTTCCTTGGAAATACGAAGTCTGAAATTACCTGAATAATGTGAAGGAAGCTGCTAAAATATCTTCCTTAGTGGTAAATGGTGGGAATATTCTGCAACTAGACAGGCTACAGGAGACAGAGTTTGGGAGACAATATAGTGCAAAGGGATGCGGTGGCTCAGTGGCTAAGACGCTGAGCTTGTCAATCAGAAAGGTCAGCAGTTCAGCAATTTGAATCTCTAGCGTCACGTAACAGAGTGAGCTCCCGTTACTTGTCCCAGCTTCTGCCAACCTAGCAGTTCGAAAGCATGTAAATATGCAAGTAGAAAAAATAGGAACCACCTTTGGTGGGAAGATAACAATGCTCCGTGCACCTTCAGCATTTAGTCATGCCGGCCATATGACCATGGAGACGTCTTCAGACAGCGCTGGTTCTTCGGCTTTGAAACAGAGATGAGCACCGCTCCCTGGAGTCGGGAACGACTAGCACATATGTGCGAGGGGAACCTTTACCTTTATAGTGCAAAGGGTGGGGACAGATTCTGAGACTGCAATGCTGGACCAGCAAGTTGCATTTTTGATTCCTTTGGTGCAGTTCTCAGTTAAAACCTGGTGAGTGAGATGCCATCATTTTTACATCAAACTAGTCCCTTTTAGGATCCTGGATTTATAATATATAGGTATGGCTTTACACTTTAGCAGTCTTAAATTGCTCTTCGGTGTCTGAGGATCTCAAGAAGCCATATAGGTATCTTTAAGTTCATAAATACCAGGCAGGATCTGTATTTGTGTGTCTCTTGCTGATGCTTGCAGACTCCCTTTGTTTGATGCTGTTATGTGGGTCATTCCCTTAATCCAAAATTTCCCAATTTGTTATACCCTCCAAGGTGCTGCACCAGGACAATGTTTCTCTGTCTCACTGCTGTCTAGCTCCCTCTCTGCCTCCCTCTGAGCCTTTCTCTACCCCTAGAACTGGCTCCTGTTCCTCCCCAACCTCCTCACTGCCCGACTGCTGCCAGCTCTGCTGTCTGCTGGCGGGCCACAACACAAGCCATCGTCTAGATTGAAATCAACACACTATTACAAGTCAATTTTCTTTTTTCCCTTTGATTAAAGTTACAACATAACCTACCTATATTAAGCCTAGCACATCACACGTGCTCTGAAGTCACTTATTTGTGAATCCCTGTGTTAAAGTGGAGCTTAGATTTTTAATAATTGTCACTCAAGCTATTGGTAGTTACAGCTTTTACCAGCAATAGCTTTTGTCGCTTCCATGTATTAATCTTTTAAAAATGTATGCTGTTATGATCCGTGACAGAGAAATCCCACAGGTGCATCAGTATTGTACTTAATTTGTGTGTTTTAGTATAATGTGAAGCTTTATTAAGCCAGTTTTTCTTTGCAAAGATAAAGGCAGTAGTCAAAGCAGCAACTAATTTTACACTACTGCAAATTAGAAGGAGCCCAATTTTAGAACACAGCTGCTGTCATGCTTTAATGTAAAAACAAAACAAAAGGGAGCAGGTTCACATTAATTCAGTAAATCCAAAGAAGGTAGCTGTTTTTCCTGGAGAAGGTTCACACCAGTGGTGAAATGCAATTTTTTTTTAATACTGGTTCTGTGGGCATGGCATGGCTTGGTGGGCGTGGCTTGGTGGGTGTGGCAGGGGAAGGATACTGCAATACTCCCTTCCCTTCCCACTCCTGGGGGAAGGATATTGCAAAATCTCCATTCCCTTCCCACTCCTGGGCCAGTCAGAGGTGGTGTTTGTTGGTTCCCCAGACTCCTCAAAATTTTCGCTGCCGGTTCTCCAGAACCTGCTGAATTTCACACCTGGTTCATACCTGGCCTTTGAATGGAATATTGGGAGCTGCATTCCTAAAAGGAGAATAAAACTAGAAAAAAAACCACATTTCATTTACATTTCAATGTAATTACCATTGAATATAGGTGTTTGGGGAAAGCCACACTAATTACACACTAATTAATTTAAAAGAGTTTAGGGAATCATGTATTAAGAATTGCCCCCTTTTGTCACATAAAAATTGCCATTTAGTAAAAATGTTTGAAAATCGGGGGGGGGGGGCTACAGGCAAGGTTTTAACCCCACAGGCAGCATCTGTTTGTGCACCTCTTCTGCAAAGGAGCATTCTTGAAATCTAAGTTGTTTTAGAAGTCTTCAGAAGGAATGCCAAATATTTGTGCTGATTGCCAAACACTCAAATTGTCTTTTTAAGGCTTTGTGTTTTATCCAGAGTTCAGGCAATGGAATTGGGCAGACATTTAGGATGGCTTTACTCCGGGAAGTTCTGCTTCCTTTATGCAGTAATCACCACACCCCAATATTTGTAAAACAATTTTAAAAAACCATTTTAATTTCCCAGATTCTTTCTCCTGCTTGAATGTATTAAATTGGCTTATATTAAGAGACGGATCGTGGGATCTCTTTGTCAAATCCCATGAACGTTGAACGTCAGATGTTTCAATTCAGTTCCCAGCATCTCCAGATTAGACTGGAAAAGCTGCTGCCTGAAATACTGGGATCCATTGATTGCTGTCAGTTGTTACATTTATCCACAGTTAATTGGATCTTTGTTTGTAGAACACTTGCACACTAAGCCACAAACACGCCAAGCACGCTTCCGCCTAATGGATAATGGGAATTTTATTAGTACCAGACTAAAGTGAGCCAATGATTTGAGGCTCTAAAGGGCAGGTTTTTTTAATATTTCTGTACACACAAAACAACATTAATAGACCAAAATCTGAATTATTTTCTTGTTTTTCTACCCAAGATTTGTTATATGTAGATATTTCTGACTAAATCTGGAGGGTTTTTTTTTGGGGGGGGGGGGAATGGACATTTACTTCTGTTGGATGTTGATGAGGATTGTATAAACTTTAGAGCAAGGGTATCCAACTTTGGTAATTCTAAGACCCATAGACTTTAACTCCCAGAATTCCCCAGCCAGCCATGCTGGGTGAGGAATTCTGGAAGTTGAAGTTCCCAAGTCTTAAAGTTGCCAAGGTTGGACACCCATTTTTCAGGGGTACCTGCTGGAAGATATCTTTCATGCTACTTCAAAACAGAATGCAGAGACTTGGTCACATGTCTATACGCCATTTTGTCACATCATGTACAACTGTGTACTTATACATGCTGTATAAGGTTTCATATTCTTGGAAGCTTCTGCACATTTCCTGTCTCACCCTCTGACTTTAATCTACAAATTTGATCCTGATTTGCTGTAGCTCGTGCAGGCAAAAAGAAAATGAGTTATTGAAAACACTAATGGTATTCTTGGAAAAGAACCTTCTCTATGGAAAGTTATTTAAGGCTGCCAACTTGTATCGGAACCAAGAGTAAGTTCCACTGAGCTGAATGGGATTTATTTTGGAGTCACTGTGGAAAGAAAACACTAGTGGGCACTTTGGGGTAACCATTTCATTTATTCTATTTTTGATCCCTGGATTTCTTAACCAAAAAAGAAAAAAAAAGCTAAGCCTTTTCTATTTAACGTATCACTATAAATAGATTTTTATAGGTATTTTGATAACTATAGAGAGAAGAAAATGAATAAGTTGGTTTCTCTCCTTGCTCATCTGTTCTTTGTGAAGGCCTGATCTTAAATCAAGGATGGGTCAGGCTTGATGTCTGACAGTTGATTGCAGGAGAAAAAAAATCTTTTATCATTCTTCTCTTCATTTTTTAACTATTCCTTTAAATATTTTTATTTTATTTTTGCTAAGTGTTTCTTTTTTTAAGGTGGTTTATTGTACAGTAACAAACTTATTTGCATTCCCACTGTTAACAGCCTTTCCCCACTTAACGTATTTGGTGGTTTGGGGGGGATCATGAGAGTTTATACAGGTGGTCCTCAACTTAACGACTACAACGGAGACCAGAGTTTCTGTTGCTAAGCAAGGAAGGTATTGAGTCGTGCCCAATTTTTATGACCTGTTTATTACAGCTGTTAAATGAATCACTGCAGTTGTTAAATGAAACATGCAGTCATTAAGCGAATTAAGCTTCTCCCATTGACTTGGCTTGTCAGAAGCTGGCTGGAAAGATTGCAAATGGTGATGACAAGATACCAAGAAGCTACAACTGTCATAAATATACATCAACACCCACTGCCCAAATTCTGATCACATAACACTGGTGGAGTTGTCATGGTTGTACAGTACGTGTGGAGACTGTTGTATGACACTTTTTTCAGTGCCATCATAACTTTGAACTAAACAGTTGTAAGTTGAGGACTACTTATCTTAGGTAACTACCCATATCTTCAAGAATGATTAGTTTGAGGCTGTATAACACTGGGAGTGTTTGGGATCTAATTAGTGTTGCTATTCATAAATTATATTGGAATAACTGCACTGGACAGATTTTTAATAATGGTTATTAGAGGTCTGTAAAACTTCTGAGGTCAATCTTTCAGAGATTATGTCAATATTCAGACAGACTATTTTGAGTTAGAAAGTTTTGGCTTCAAAGCACAGAACGTTTTACACACCTCCATTTGAAATACGAAGGGAAAAAAAATCCAGAAACATCAATTACATGATGGTCAATGTATTTTTAAACAGCTGTATATTTTTTTAAATTTAACCTTGCTCACAATTCACAGCCTTTGGATTTCTTTGGATCCTTTAAAACTGAACTGATATATTTGAGTATATGATCTTAATTTAGACCTGAGTTATTAAATTTGCAAGTTCACAGATTCATTTATAACAGTATCCACCCAGTTGAACCAGTGTTACAGTAAACCATCGTGGATTTATTCTTGTATAAAATGTTGACAACATGGCTGTTTGTAGCAGCAAAGATCACTCTTTTGCAATAATAAAAATTGAGAAAACCAAACAAATGTGTTTTTGTATTTGGTGCCAGGGTAATACACTGTATGTTCGAAAAGTTAAAAGGAAACGGCCAAATGAAACTATCTGTAAGTGGAATGGGCAGCTGCTGGCAAGAAGACAACTACAGTAATTTTAAGGCAATTTTAGGCTGCTAACATTTCTTTTGTAGTAATTCATCGCAGAGTTGGCCTGTTAAACCAATAGATCAAAACAGGGTTTTCAAACTTTTTCAGGCCTAATGACAGAACCTGTCATTAAGAAATACATTTCCCTGAACCCTTTAGCAAAGTTCTAATAAAGTTGGATGTTTTCCCCTCTTGGTCTTTCACAAAACTCTATCAAGTTCTGGAGAATATGATTTGAAAAACCTGCATTAAAACATGGAATGGTTAGCTGGAATCTTAAGTGGCTTTGTAGCTTCAACCTGGCCTGGGTCTGTGCCTGTGCGAACTAAGTTTGCAA
The DNA here is from genome assembly GCF_051295495.1 of Thamnophis sirtalis. Lineage (NCBI taxonomy): Eukaryota > Metazoa > Chordata > Lepidosauria > Squamata > Natricidae > Thamnophis > Thamnophis sirtalis. Next base: position 19,462,203 of record NW_028261393.1, on the reverse strand, counting down.
ACATTCCCAAACCAGAGCATTGGTTCTGTAGCCTGATCCTGTTCACATTCAGTCAGCAATAAGTCTCGTGAAAAAACAAAGTGGAACAACAACTGATGGCCTCCTTTTATTGGTCCACAATAGAAAGCGTCCTCACTCATTGCATTACGGTGTGGTATGCTGGCGTGACAGCCACAGATAGAAAGACATTACAGAGGGTGGTGAGCACAGCGCAAAACATCGTGGGCTGTCCCAATACCACTAGACCAGTGATGGCGAACCTTTTTCTTACGGCAGGCCAAAATTGCACAGGTGTGGGCTATCGTGCACGCAGGCATGCCCCCACACCAATCCTCCCCACCCACCTGCACATATGTACAAGACACAAACACACATACCGTGCATGCGGGCACAACAGTGGTGGGTTTCAAAAAATTTTAGAACCTCTTCTGTAGGTGTGGCCTGCTTTGTGGGAGTGGCTCGCTGGCCATGTGACCATGTGGGAGTGGCTTACCAGCCATGTGACCATGTGGGAGTGGCTTGCCAGCCATGTGACTGGGTGGGTGTGGCCAACTTGTAAAATGTGGAGAAACTCACTTAACACTCTTGCTTAGCAACCAAAATGTTGGCTCAGGAACTCTGGAATTGAAGTGTGCAAGTCTTAAAGCTGTCAAGTTACAAGACCCTTGCACCCCTAACTCTTTAGAGGAAAAAAATCCAGGGATGTTCAAACTTGACAACTTTCTGGGAATTGTGGACTTCAACTCCCAGAATTCCTTCTCTTGCTCTTCATCTTGATGATGGGCGGATGGGCGAGGGGAGGGCGCTGAAACCGGTTCCAAGCGGCACTGTAGATTTGTGGAACCTCTTCAATAGAAGAGGTTAGAACTGGCAGGAAGCCACCCCTGGCGCACAACCCCTCCCCAGGGTCCTGAGGCTTTCCTGAAGCCTGGGGAGGACAAAAATGGCCTCCCCAGCCCCCCCCCCCCGGAAGCCGGAAATGGATCGTTTCCAAACTTCCGGTTGGCCCGTTGGGTCCATTTTTTGCCCTCTCCAGCCTCCGGAGGCTTTCCTGAAGTCTGGGGAGGGTGAAAACAGCCTCCCCCAGCCCTCTGGAAGGGTTCCACCACAAAACCGCGTTCAACTAAAGCGCGCTCGACGAAACTGCGTAGCTGACGTCATCACAGGGCGACAACAGCGCGGAGACAGAAGCACGCTGTAAACGCTAACCTAAAATTAACCCCTAAACCTAAACCTAACCCCCCTAAACCTAATCCTAAACCTAACCCTAAACTTAACCCTTAACCTAACCCTAAACCTAATCCTAACCCTTAACCTAACCCTAAACCTAACCCTAACCCTTAAACTAACCCTAAACCTAACCCTAACCCTAACCCTTAACCTAACCTTAAAGCTAACCCTAAACCTAACCCTTACCTTAAGTTGAATCGGCTTGCTTTCAAAGCGCGATTTAAAGCGCCCTTCTTTCTCCGCGCTCGCTGTTGTCGCCCTGTTGATGACGTCAGCGACGCGCTTTAATCGGGCGCGCTTTAGTCGAGCGTGGTTTTGTCGTGCCACGCTCTGGAAGTGCCAAAAATCAGCTGAGGTCTGGCATGCCAGCAAAGATGGCTCCGCGTGCCACCTGTAGCATGTGTGCCATAGACCATTGCTAGGCCTCGCTGCCTTAGAAGAGTGAAGAAAATCCTCAGGGATGACTCACACCAATGGTGGGTTGCAGGCAGTACACCCTGGTACGGGCGTACCGGAGCCTGCCCGGAGCACCAGGTACCATTCCGGTACGGTGCTCCAGAGGGCCCGCCTGTCCGCCTGAACTCCTTACCTGTCCTTTAAAGACTTTGGCACTTCCGCACACGTGCATGGCACGTACAGCAACTGCATGACGCTCCGACAAGCAGCTGGAGCATCGTGGAGGCTTGCGGAAGTGTCGCTGGCAGCTACAACGCATGCGCGCACCACACACATCCATGTGGGCGATGCCAGGCTTATTCCAACTGTACCGGTTGGAACAGGATCCGGAAACCACCACTAACTCACATCCTAATCAGCCCTTCTTTATTCTCCTACCATTTGGAAGGAGATATAGAAGCATAGCCACACCATCAGGCTGAAGAACAGTTTTTATCAGACTCCTGAATGAAAAATAACGCTATAACAACAGTACGATTGACTGCGTGGCCGGAGCAAAGTGCAATAAATTTACATGGTGCAATATGACTGGGTATTTGTTACTAAGATTCACTGGGCTAGGGATTTTTTTGTCTTTCACTGTGAGTTGTATTGTGTTGTGGGGGGGGGGCATGCACGAAGGGAGGCTCAGACAATTGTTGTACTCATGTTGTACTCTGACAAAAAAAAAAGGTTTGAAATGAAGTGTAGTTGATTGGATCAAAGATATCACAACATTTTGCAGCACACTCATTATTTACCCTAAGGCTCATAATGTCAATTCAGTTTTGAAATTCAAAGTGATTTGCAGCACTGAAAGTAACTAAGCAAGTAATGTGACTTTGCCCAATAAAGAAGATTCTTTGAGAAACAGCCTAACTCAGTACTTCTTTACTCCACCTTCTGGGTGGGGCAAGTTGACAAGTAGCTGTTACTTCCCCAGGCAACTCATTCCTGGAGAAACCGCAGCTTTTCAGGAATACTCCTTTGATTTGACACATCACCCCTCTAGGCATTCATTATAAATCATGATGATGAAAAATCCAAAATACGCACCTCAAAGACACACACCAACTCTGACCTTTCATATGTGTCCAGAAGTTGGATGCCACTAGAAGACTAGAAGACCTCCAAGATCCCTTCCAACTCTGTTATTCTGAAAGTCAGAAATAAATGAATGATAACTTCCTCGAACAGAAGCTTCAAATAAAATCTCAACCTTCATTGTGATGGAAACTTTCAGTTCTGCTATGAAGTTATTTATTTATTTATTTATTTATTTATTTATTTATTTATTTAGTCAAACAAGTAAAAGATAACAGGTATAAGTATAAACATAAATATGAACACAGTAAATACACACACACACCAAAATTATTTTATTTTATTGTATTGTCATTGCGCATGGTACAATGAAATTAAATGCCATCTTCAATGTACATTATAACTATAAAAATAAAAACCCAAACATACATCCTTTACATTCTATATAATTGAAACTGAAAACCCGATATTGCATTAATATTGCTCTATACAGTAGAATTCAATATAATTACTGCCCTGGCATAGAAACTGCTTTTCAGCCTATTTGTCCTTGTTTTTATTATCCTGTACCGTCTGCCAGATGGTAATAGTTCCAAAAAAAAGGGTGCCCAGGATGAGATGGATCTTTAAGAACGTTTTGAACTTTCTTAAGGCAGTGGGAGCTATAAAGCTTTTCCAAAGAGGTTCCAAATGAGTGAAAACATCCAACCTTGGCACACTGAGTTAGCTGTTGAATACGTTCAGCAAGCCCTGTTCACCGCTGCTTATTCCAACACTTAGGCTGGGGGGTCAAATTTTATACCCCTCAGATAGGGTCCGCAACTTAGGAGTCCTCCTGGACCCACAGCTGACTTTTGATTACCAGCTGTCAGCTGTGACCAGGGGGGCATTTGCCCAGGTTCGCCTGGTCCGCCAGTTGCGGCCCTACCTAGATCGGGAGGCTCTCGCAACAGTCACTCGAGCCCTTGTGATCTCTAGGCTGGAATACTGCAATGGGCTCTACATGGGGTTGCCCTTGAAGTGCATCCGGCGACTACAGTTAATCCAGAATGCAGCCGCGCGAGTGATAGTGGGCGCACCGCGGTTCGCCCACATTACACCCATCCTCCGCGAGCTGCACTGGCTACCTGTCGGTCTCCGGATGCGCTTCAGGGTACTGATGACCACCTTTAAAGCACTCCATGGTAGTGGATCCGGGTACTTGAGAGACCGCCTCCTGCCGATTACCTCCCTTCGACCAACTAGATCGCACAGACTGGGCCTCCTCCGAATTCCATCTGCCAGTCAATGTCGACTGGCGACTACACGGAGGAGAGCCTTTTCTGTTGCAGCTCCGACCCTGTGGAACGATCTCCCCGTTGAGATTCGTACCCTCACCACCGTCCAGACCTTCCGCGCAGCCCTCAAGATCTGGCTCTCCCAGCAGGCCTGGGGATAGGTTTCCAAGTTACCCGCCCGAGTGTTGATTGCTGAACGAAAGTTGTGTTTTATTTTTTTCTTTGTTCACATTTTGTTTTGTCTTTTGATACTGCACCCCCTTCCCTTGTGATTGTAAGCCGCCCTGAGTCCCCTCAGGGAAAAGGGCGGCCTATAAATCTTAATAAATGAACTAAAAAAAATGAACTAAAAATTCCAAAAACCATGTTCTTCATCATCATCATCATCATCATCATCTTCTTCTTCTTCTTCATCATCATCATCATCATCATCATCATCATCATCATCATCATCATCATCATCAAATGCACGCTTTCAGGGCTTATTCTTGCAAGCAGGGCTGCCTGCGGGCGCTTGCAAGCGAAGCGCCCCCGGGGGAAGCCTCCCGACGCTTCCGTCACCCAGGGGGCGTGGCGGGGGTGGGGGCGTCACGCGCCGACCTTCCTTGCGCATGCGCTAGGAGGAGAGCCGGGCGACGTTGAGGAGGAGAGGGAGGGGGGGCGCCGCGGTTGCCGAGCAGAAGGGCAAAACTCGGGAGCGTCGGGAAGCGGCCTTCGCGGTTGGTGGCTGGGGTCGTCGAGGGCGCTTTCCGCCTCCGGGTCGTCTTCTCTGAGTGGCGGGGAACTCGGCTCGGCCTGACGGGACCACCGCCTTCACGGGCAGCGGCGGTGGGGACCCAGAACCGTGTCAGGGGAAGGGAACGTGTGAAAGGGGGAAGGAGGAGGGGGAGGAGCGGCTGGCGGGCAAGGAGGGGGGCGGGCACTAGCCGGACCTCTCTTTACTCCCCCGTTTTGCTTCACCCACCTGGTAGGCCCAGCCTCTGCGACTGGTACGAAGACGGGAAAGAGGGTTCCTGAGCTGGTGCAGAGTGCTCCCCTGCTTCCCCTCCCCCGTTTTGCAGAGACTTTCGGGGTGGGGGGTGGGTATACCGGCTTCCCTCTCCGCAACAAAATCCATGCTGCACCCAAAACACTGCCTGGTGCTTCCCATAGGCTGTTTTGGGGGTAGGGGGTGGGATAAGGGAGGTGATGCGACTGCCACTCCCATCATCCCCATCCAGCTCCCAGCTAAATGGGGATTGTAGTGTGTGGCCCGTTAGTCCGAGAAGGTTTGTCAATTCCATGTGTGGAGGTTTGCCACAAGGTTCTCCTTTATTATTTTTATTTTTAAAATAATGTCATCTCTTCCCTCCAGTCCCCTCCCACCACTTTAAATGCCTGGGAAGGGCAGAGCTTCTGAATGGGAGAATCACATTTAGCATCCTTTAAAAAAAACTTAGTCCTGGGGAAAACATTTTACTTTAGGTTTTTATTTGTTAAATGTCATAAGTCAATTTTTCTCCCTGTGAGCAACTCCGTTCCCTGATGGTTAAACAAAACGTATTCCCTGATTGACGACATACAGAATGCATCCTGCTTCTGGACATTAAAAATCCTTATGTAGATGTTTTATAACTGTTTACTCAAGCTTTTAAACCTTGTTACTTTAGGTAGATTAGGTTTAAAAAGTGTTTAGGGTTGGTGCTATAATAATAGGTTTTGTCCATAAAATGGCTTTTGGTTCTGTTTCATTTTGCTGTTTCAAAGTAGCATATGAGACCAGAAAAAGGATTGTTTGGTGAAGATGTCAAGAGTGATATTTGTTAAAAGTAGAAAATTGATATTAAGTTATTAGCTTTGTAAGGACAAAGTTGTTCATCTCTTTTTTGGACAGTTCTTAAATTTCCTCTAGAGAGCAAGCTGCTGACTCCACAGTAAATTACTTGGAAGAATTCAGTGTTTTCTTTTTCCAAGTAATTGTATTATGATGACAAAGTTTTTTCCCCCTTAAATGAAAATACTGGTGATTGAACCAGCTTTTTTTTTTGCTTTTGTTTGCAGAACATTTAAACCTGAGAGAATTGGCTTTTTTTCTGGAAAATAGCTTCACTTAAAAACTGTTGTGTCCCCAGACAGTGATGCTTGAAACTTCAATAGGAACAGTTATTCAAGAATTGGTTCTAGTATTGTATCCTAACTTCAGTCTGCTCATTCAGGGGCTCTGGAGTAGCGGTGTGTTAAGGCCTTGCATCTCCCAAGTGTACACTGGTACATACATTCAATGTGGTAGTTCAGATTTTCAAAGCATAGCAGCTCTTTTCTTGGTTTCATTTGCAAATTTTTAATAAATAGATGTGTTCATGTTAGATTATGTCATGGTTATTTGTTTGTTTTAAATTGTAAAAGCCCCACACTTTGTTTTTATGACTCTAGCCAGCTAGCAACAAATAGGTATTCAGTATTGTAAACAGGTTAAGTGTGTTATGTGAATACATCTAGTGGATATTCCTGAGTCATTGGGAAGAAAGAAACATAAACGTTGCTATTTCCCACTTTGTCTATGTCAGCCCACCCCCCAACTGATGCCCCCAAGAATTTTTGGCTGTTAATTTCAGCCAAGCAATTATACAAGGCATCTGACATAAGACAACTAATCTATCTGGAGGTTATTTGTTATTATTAATTTTGTTGGAATACAGTTTTCCAAGTCTGGAGTGTAATATAAAATGAAATACAGGTAGTCCTCAGCTTATGATCACCTGTTCAGCAACCATTCAAAATTATGGCACTGAATGAGTGGTGGTTAGAATTGGTCCTCAGGGTCTCTTCCCCCCCCCCGCCCCCAGTTACATGATGGAAATCTCTGTGTTTGGCAACTGACTACAGAACTCTGCATGATCATAATTTGTGAGCTTTCCTACTAGCTTTCCCAGAAAGTCAGTGGGGAAACCAGCATTTTCCTATTCTGTAAATAAAATGATTTATGTTATTATTCAACAGAACAATCATTATTGGAATAATCACCGATCTGATCTGTGATACCTTTAGTGAATGGGATGCCACTCCACAGATATTCCATTATGAGGAAAAGCTGAACTCCTTCAGATTATTCGGTGAGTTCCATATTTAGGAGGGCAAGGGGGGAGAGTAACTTTATTGCTGTCATTAAGTAGCATAACAGAATGCCTGGATGTGTGTCATATACAAAGAATGGCCAAGTTGAAGAATGGATTTGTAATTGTCCTCATCCTTGGAAGAAATCAACCATCAGCCTGTCTGGGGGTTTCTGGGCGTTGAAGTCTATCCAATTTCCAATTGCTAAGATTAAGAAATGCTGATCTAGACCTGAGCAACTTAGAGGTACTCACCGAATTGGTGGTTTTTGTCAACATGCTGAAAGGATTATATTGCAAGCCTGGGGCTTTCACAGAGACAGGCAATGTTACACCACAGAACACACAGAATGTAAAAGCGTTATGCCATTTGTTCACTAGGTCCCCCTCTTTGGTAAAGGCTTCTGGGCTGAAACAATGAAGTTGCATCAGATTTGCTTTGTTGCTTTTCTTCTGAGAATGCCGATAGTTGTGTTACTAGTTGCATTTCATCCCATGCTTAGTAGTTGGATTTCAATGAGAAGATTATGAAATCTTCGGAACAGGAAAAACAATTTCAGAAATGGCCACATGGACCTAAGCTGCACCTTTATAGCAAGGATATTTAGGTGCCTTGTGCTCATAACTTGAACTAATCTATGTTTTGCAAACTTTTAATTATCTTATGAGGGACGTTTTCCAGATGATAGCAAAGGAATGCATGCTGAAACTTTAAACTGAAGATTTACTTAGATTGTAGCATTTTTTAATCACAAAGTAAAGAAATTTTAATTGTTATCATGAGGGAATATTCTCTTTCACTTCAACCAGCATGTAATAATGACAGTATGTTTTCTCTATTCAAAGATTACAGGTGAAAATGGCAAAAATCCTACATTTTGTTCTGATTTGTGTCTTTTATTTCAGCAATAAAATAGCTTCCCTTCTACCAGGCTTAGCCCTTGTCAACCAAGGGACTTGTCTTACTACTTGAATGTTATCCTGATAGTTGTGTAATTGAATAGTGAAGCAAATTATAAAGGGAATTTGTATATTTGAGAGGTTATGTGTCTATGAGGAATATCTTTTTTTAGAATACAAAAAACACTCATTTCTGCTTGGCAGACTTATCAATTGTTCCAACAGCATCATTAAAGGCCTATCAGGTCTTAGGCTTACCTTCTTTAAATTACATGAAACAACTGTGCAATCTGCATTCATCTGTGTTTGTAACAGGTCAATTTTCTTTAGGGATGAAATACTGTGCGGCTTATATATAAATCCTGGGGCTTCCATTTTATCCTCTGACTTACGTATACTTCTTGTATGGACAGACATGGAAGCTGAATCAGTAAGTACCTGATTTTTTAATTTATTTTGACAGTATACTCTTATGGATTTATACTGTTGAAAATGTATAAGGCCATCCACCTCTACGACAACTGTGGGTGGTTAAAAAGTAAAAACAAATACAATAACATTAAAATGAAAAGAACATCCAAAAACATTGTAAGACAAGCAACCCTTACAAGACAAATTAGCCTGTTCTTCCAGGTATATTGCTTTATAAAATGTCGCCTCCTAGTGGGTGAAATTCAATCTTCAAATTGTTATTTTGAAAATTAAAGATACATGGAGCCTAGTTTTGATGTTCAGTGCATGATTGGCATGATGAGGCCTGAAGCTTGCAGCTTGCCATAGTTTTCAGGGACTAGGCAAAAATATATACGTACAAGTAAAAGAGAGCCAAAAGTTGTACAATCTGGCACTTAATCTGAATAGATTATACTGTGTCCCCCCATTGTCAAGGCAGTCGGTTCCTTTCTTTATAACTTGATTTATTTGATTGATTGATTGATTCATTCATTCATTGATTCATTGCATGTCATCTGGTCAGTATAGAGTCATAGTGACTTCTTCTTGTGCTGTATCTGTCATCGAAAGTTGGTGATCATGTTGGCAATCCTATCTTTGTCAACAGCTGCATGAAAAAGTGCTGCTGAGTTTTGTCCAAACCAGTCCCTTAGGTTTTGAAGCCATGATGTTCTTCTTCTGCCTGGACCTCGTTTGCCTACAATTTATCCCTAGAGGAAGGATGCTGTATTTTTCTGGGTGTCGCATCACAAGTCCAAATATTCTAATTTTCACTTTTTATTCTTATTTTTTATTTATTTATTTATTTATTTATTTTTAGTTTAGATAAGGTTTTATTTCTTTTAAAAAACACAAATATTTCATCATTCGTCAATCATTAAAACATTGAAGTACAATTTTTTTTGTATGCCCCTCCCTCCCTCCACCACCCCCACCCCTCCTCCTCCTTCCCCCCCCCCCACTTCCCAGAACTCGTACATGGTATGGATTTTTAACTAACACAGTCTAAAATCTATTGAGAAAAAAGAAATAAAGAAATTAATGACATTCTACATTGACCTTAGCTTCTTCTTACTGAACTAACTTTTAACAGTTTAAATCATTTCTGATCTTAAGCATAGGCTAACTGGAATTTCTTGGTCCCGTATTTATTTTGTATATAGTCAATCCATTTTTTCCAGTCTCGTTTATATCTCTCATTTGAGTAATCTTTAAGATATGCCGATATTTTAGCCATCTCGGCTAAGTTTGTGACTTTCAATGTCCATTCTTGGATTGTAGGCAAGTCTTCCTTCTTCCAGTATTGCGCCACCAACAGTCTTGCTGCAGTTATTGGGTGCAAAATCAAGTTAGTCTCTACCACTGTAAAGTCAATACATATACCTAGTAAAAATAACAGGAATAAACTTTATCCTTCTTTTAAAAATATTTTGCATAACCCACCATATTTTTATCCAGAATGCCTTAACCTTTGAAATTGTTCATCCCCCACCCCAAGTTCCGTCAGTTCAGTTTGTTTATTGCTTTGATCATGGATGATGGGGAAAAACGTCCCCAATTCACAGATCCTCCTCCCACACCACTGAGAATTTTGCCCCTTTTCGCTTTTATCTCTCATTTCTATATCTTTCAGTGTTTGGTGTTTTATAGTGTACATACATATGCTCATTTGGGAAGTTTATTTCTTTTTATTATGCTGGTTTATGACCATAATAAATGTTAATTATTATTGTTCTCAAGTGAGATTTCCAAAACACGACTGTCCCTTTACAATCATTATGTCAGGGTTCCAAGTAATACATCCCATTCAATAAGAACTCAGAGGCAGACAAATTCGTCAAAGAACATTTTATTGGGACATATCAAATTGGCATATTCCTGATGAAAAACCCGCTCTATGTTCCCACCGGTTTTACACTCAATTAAAAGTAAAACTTTCACTCCCCCCCCCAATACTCCAGTCATATGGTCCAATCAGCATTCAGTCCAGTTGCTAGGTGACCCCAGTCTCTACTGTTCGAACACCTGCACCAACGTCCTTGATTCTCAGGGGAAATAATTTTATTTAGGCTACTACACCCTCCAGCTACCTCTGCACCCTCCCTCCCTGGCCCCTTCGCTCCAAGCTGTGTCAGCCCTGAAGCAGTGAGAAGAAAATCCCCCTAGAGGAAAACTAACAAAAGAAAATGGCCACAGTTCAGCCAGCTTCAAGGGTGACACATTATATGAGTTGTCTCTAGTTTGTTCGTTTTTTAAATTTATTTATTAAGATTGTATGCTTGTACAGGATCCCCAATAGCAGACCCAGGCCCACCAATGAAAAAGGTTGCCAACCTGCCGGTTATAGAAACTACTAATCTTTCTAGGATAGAGGCAGAGTTCACTTGCCATAATAATACATTTTGACATATTATGACACAGTATCGTATGGTATAATTTGTTTTGACAATACTTGTGTTTTCCTCCCTTGGCAATTTATATCATAACAAAGCATTAGAATAGAGAAGCTTGTTCCTTTTGCAATTCAGGGTCAGATATAGAATTGTGGGGAGGCCTTCTAACTCGCACATTGTCTTTATGAAATTACTCTGTTTGCTGTATATAATCTGCACACTAAAATTTCTGAAAATGATTCATTGTCTCATTTTTAAAGAAAAGTTCTGCAGCCTTTAGTGACTTCTAAACTGCCTGCAGAATAACTTTTTAAAATGACCAGGCACAAAACGATCAATAGCTAAGGCCCCCCCCAGGATGCACTGGCTGAATTTATGAAGCCAGTTATTTTCAAATTCCTTAGTACATTATAACGATACATTCCCTTTAAACAGAACTATCCCAGGTCAGCAGTTAAAGTTAATATTATGGATTAAAATATATCCTATGATGTTTCTTGATAATAGAAATTAAATTGTATTATGGCCTCTGTCTTTAAAACATTTTTATTTTTAATTTGTTTCCTTCATATTTTTCTCATTCAAATAATTCACTTTGTGTTTGTAAAACTAGCTGAACTAAAAAGCAGGTGACCAAGTCGTCATTTGTTTTACTGTGTTAAACCTTCACTTGATTTGTTAAATGACAGTTGAACTAATCAAAGTTGTAGTGGCTTGCTGATGACCTGCAGACAGAAAGAGTCTTTACAGTGTTGTTGTGACTAGGATAGATTACAATGGCAAGACAGATTTAGGATGCAAATTTTGCACATTGACCAGTAGTATCCCAACACATTAACATATAAACAACAGGAAAGATGCTGCAAGATGTTTGAGCAAACAAGAGCAGTGAAATGAGTCACTCAAGTTCCATTGAGGGATTTATCTAAAGTTTTGGTTACTTCTCCCATTGTTTTGTGATGATAGTAAAATTAAATGCAAGTGCCTAGTATATTTAATCTCTTGCATGAAACTGGGAAGACAGTTGTGTTTTTTTTTAAACTACCCCTTATCTACTGATTGAATGATTTCATTTAATATTGTATTGGTCCTCAGACAATACCAATTTGGCAGAACAAACCCTATGGTTCATCTCGCAGTTTTGTGAGAAGAATTGGAACGAGTCTTCCTTTAAAACCATGTCCCAGAGCTTCCTTCCAGGTAAAGTTGTGTATTTGTGATTGTGTGTCAATCATCCAGGTCATGGTTGTCCCAAAGGTGTCCCCCCACCCCCAAAAGGCTACTGGACTTTCTTGGTGTTTTATTTGAAAAAGTTTTGCTTCTCATCCAAAAAGTTTTCCCAATGCTTTCAAAGAAAACACCAAAAAAGTCCAGTTTTGGGGAGGGGGTGGCACTTTTGGGATGGTTAAAACCAAAGGTTTTAAATTGATAAAAGGTTGTTTAATATTTACTAATATGTTTGCAATTTTTTTGGAAGTCCTAACTCTGTTTATCATGTAGCTTTCAGATTCTATAGAAAGCCATTAGAAAAAATGTGGCTATTTGCCCAAAAGCACTCTTTATTGACTATAGAACAATTTTTGGTATTTGATGTAACAATATTTGCATAAGGTAATTTATAACTTAGTTTTACATACATTCTGGAGAACCTGCTCCCTGATTAATACAAGTAGGATTGCAATACTGTAATAATAGGATACTGTCTTCAGTATCAAGTGTATCACTGTATTTTTTGGAGTATAAGACACACCTTTTTCCCTCAAAAAAGAAGCACTCTATAAGCTCCCTAGTGCCCTTTTTTGACAAAAAATGGGCCTGTTTTCACGTAAAATGGGCCGGTTTTTTTGCTCATCTACCACCACCACCACCCCAACACTCTACAAGTCTCCTAAGGGTTATTCGTGCTTTTTTTTTTTAAGGGCCTGTTTTTGGGAGGTTTTGCAGAGTGCAAAAACTTTTTTTCCCCATTTGCCTCTTCAAAGCCTTGGTGCGTCTTATACTCCGTTGTGTTTTTTCCTCCAAAAAATACGGTAAGTCCTAATAAACATCATATAGGAAATCTTAAAGGGTTACTTTGATGCTAGAATGTAAATTATACAAAACCAGAAGGCACCCCACCCATCCCAACATTCTAAGCAAAATGATCCATTAGTAATCATAACCAAGGCTTTAATATTGGTCTATATTTTGTAGGTGAAAACCTGCTATCTGTCACCTCTTAGATGGCATCAAATGACCTTCCAAATTAAGTGCTGTTTTCAAACCTGGGATCTTCTAAAATTTCAGTACTCTCCTATTTCATGAGATCACAGGGTTGAGAAAGCAGAGATTGTGTGAGATTTAACAATTTGAATAGATGTCATGTGACCATTAAAACATTTCATGGGAGTAGAGGACAGTGCCTTAAAAGGTTGCCAACATCTGCTTGTGAGGACAGGTAGAACATCACTGTTCTCATTCTGTTGTGGTTCCAGGATTCATTTATGTACACAATACTTGCATAAGAGTTGCTTCTCCAGCTGGAATGAAGCTTTCCAAAAAAATAATTGTCTTACCTCTTTCTTATCATTTGCATCGCTGTAGGCTTCAGAGGCAATGGGTCACCATGGGGTAGCTTTTCTAGCTTCTTGAAAAACACACATGCTGGGGAAGTTTTGATGTGTATTGCATAAACACCTCATGCGTAGATTGAATGCTTTGGGCTCATGTCTGCTGATTTCAGGATTGTTTCCAATCTCAAAAGAACCGAGTGAATCTTTTCAGCATGTTTTTGCAAAGTAGCTGCTTTCTGTAAATGACCTTCATTTATTCGCCCTCCTACAGAAATTGCCCACTTGTGGTTTTCTCTAAAAGCAAAGCTGCTGTGCCATCCTGCTGACAGAAACAGCTGAAACAGGAGGGCTAGTGTGTTCTCCGGGGAAATTTAGGAGTGTGGTAAAAGAACACGGAATTTATTATAGTCACAAAGACAAATAAAGCAAGCAATGCAAGTCCCCCCCTTCCCCACTCCTCAAGAGCCAGTCACAATATGGGCATTCTCAATCAACATCTGCCAACGTTTGTGATTACCTAAAACAGTGATGGCTAACTTTTTCTTAAGGGGTGCCAAAACTGTGTATGCATGCGCTATTGCACATATGCGTGTGCCCATACACCAGCGCATGTGCAAGCAACTTACCCACCCACTATGCATGTGCAAGTGACACTCTGCGTGTGTGTGTGGGGGGGGAATTTTCACCCTCCCAAGGCTCCAGAGGCTTTTCTAAAGCCTGGGGAGGGCGAAAACGGCCCGTTTTCCGACCTCCAGTTTGCGTGTTGGGCCATTTTTCACCTCCAGAGGCTTCAGGGAAGCCTCCTGAAGCCTCCGGAGAGCGAAAAACAGCCCAACACGCAAACCGGAAGTCCATTCCCAAACTTCCGGTTTGGATGTTGGGTTGTTTTTTGCCCTCCAGAGGGAAAAAAATGGCCGAAAATGAAGGCCGAAATCAGCTGGCCAGCGCTGGAACTGGCAGGGCAATGCCTTGTGTGCCCTAAGAAATAGCTCTGCATGCCACCTGTGGCACGCCTGCCATAGGTTTGCCATCACGGACCTAGAAAAAGCAGGCAATGAGTAATAGTTGAGCTGCTTCAGCCTTATATTGCCTTATTACCTGGGTGTGCAAATGGGATGAGCCCAGTGGTGGGATTCAGCCAGTTTGCACCTGGTTGTTAACTTTCTGAGCAGTTTGGTGAACTGGTTGTTGGAAGAAATCATTAGGACAGAGAACCGGTCTTTAAATTATTTCAATCTCACCACTGAGTGTGCCCTCTATGGATGTTTTCAGCTACAACTGCTATGAGGTAGCCAGCATGGCCAGTGTCAGGGATCACAAGATCCCTTAGTTGAGGGGTCCCCAACGCTCGGTTCGTGGACCGGCACTGGGCTGCAGCATGCCAGCAACCAGTCCATACAAACAAGTGAATCCCCATCCATGGGATGCAGGAAGCATGCAAAACCACACCCTCTCCGGTCCATGGAAAAACCTCTCACCACAGAACATGTCCCTGATGCCCAAAACTTTGGGGGCTGCTGCCCTAGCTTACACTAGCTACGAAAGGCATGACCAGCTGGAATCCAGAAAAAGACAGCGTCTGATAGAGGGATGAGGATGTGCTTGTTTCAGATTATGCTGCTTTTCTAGTTTCACCAGATGTTGGTTTTCGGTACCCTTTTTTTAATTGGGCAGATGTAATTTCTAGAATTCTAATCCAACCTGGACCCCAAGGTGAAGCAGGAAACTATAGATATAAAAACGGCTCTATGTGTGTATATGTTCCAGCATAACTCTAGAACGCCTCGAGCAGTTTCAACTTACTCTCTGGTGAAAAATACTGTGGGGGTAAGACACCCCTGACACCCCTCATGGTATGCGTTCTGTTAAGATACAGCCTGTTGTGCCTTAAAATGGCTTCTACTGTACTGCTTTAAAATGGCTTCTACTGTGCAGTGCAGTGGAATTGCCATGGTAACGGCTTCACAGTTGGAAAGTCCAACATTAGAAATTATGTTTGGTCCAGACATTTCCCCCCTATAAATAAAAGGCTGGCCAACACCGGATTATCGGCTAGTTATTTATAAAGTTAAGACCTTCCATAGAACAGTGTTTAAAAATTGGTGCTGAGCTTAGCTAATGAGCTTGGTGTTTTCTCTCTTCTAGCCACTACCAGACATTTCTGATTTCTATTTCAATGACACCCCCCCTGTTCCCACTCTGGCAGATGTTGCCTGGATTGCCTCCGACGATGAAGAAACATATGCCAGAGTCAGGTAGGGTTCCTTCTCCTTTTTCTACTCTTTTGACTTCTAAAGTAGAAAATCTGCAGGATGGGAATCGTCATTCCCAAGAAAATTAAGATGGGGGGGGGGGGGGGGCGTCAGTTTATGTTTCTTCCTGATGCTGTCGTCTTGCCCTAGACTCAAATTGTGTGTTTATCATTGTTGTTGGATATCGGTCACTTTCTGAGGTTAAGTGTTGGTTCTGCGTGGCTTTGGCTGGCAGCATATGAATGATCCCGTGGGAGAATCTTCAACAAATGTATCTTTTCCCAGGATCACCCAGCAGCTGCAGGAGCCAGGAAAAGACATTGCTTTAAGGCAGGGGTCTCCAACCGTGGCAACTTTTAAGACTTGTGGACTTCAACTCCCAGAGTTCCTCAGCGAGCTTTGAAGTCCGCGAGTCTTTAAAGTTGCCAAGGTTGGAGACCCCCGCTTTAAGGCATTCCCAGCAGGTGCTTTGTTGTGCCTCTAAAGCAGAGATGGCAAACATTTAGGGCTCGGCATATCAAATGCTCCCAAGGCCCAGCGCTCTGTGCCACATACCGCTTACTTTCAGGCGATGTTCTCTTTCCGTTGACAGGCGTTTGTTCTCAAAGCAGCTTTGGAGAGCCCTCTTCGGTAGCCCCTGCAACCTCTGAAAACTGTGCAAAAGCACACCCTGTGCTCATGCCACTTCCAGAGAGTCCAGAGGCTATAGAAAGAGCACACCCTTATTCTCAGGTAGTCTCTGCAGCTTCATACAAGTACAGGGTGTGCTTTCAAGAATAGCTGTTGGGAGTTGCATAATGCTATTGTGTCACCCGTCTCATAGTGTGTCACCTTTTGGTACACGTGTCATAGGTTTGTCATCATTGATTTAGAGTCTCTGTGTTGTGGCCTGCCAGCAGAGCTGGCAGCAGATTTAGACAGTGAGGAGGTTGGGGAGGAACATGGGCCAATCTTGCAGTCTGGGGAAGGCTCTGATGAGGGCTCTGTGTTGGAGGCAGAGAGGGGGCCAGAGCCGTATGCCAGTTATCAGCTACCTTCAGAGTCAGACATCAGTGAGGCAGACGAACAACTGGAGCTTGTCCCCAGTGTGCGCATGTGCAGAGATGCCAGACAAAGGGAACAGCTAAAGAACAAGGGTCGACTTTGGAGTAAGGCCACAGGTGGATGATGAATGGCCCCTCCCAAAGGAAATAAAAGAGGAGCGAAAGGGGAGTGGAGTTTGCAGAAGACAATTAGTTTGCTTAATTGGTTCGTGATTCTCTGAGACTCCTTGCCAAGTTTTGCAGATATTGGCCTGCCAGCTCTCTACGCCAGATAAGGTCTGTGACTGTAAATCCTCCCTTGAAAGACTTTGCTGGATGTGAATGAGCAGAATTCACAGTAAATTAATAAAAGGGTTTTTTGTTGGGATCAAGAGTCTGCTTCACGCTCTTGGGAAGCATCAGTCACAACACTCTGTGAAGCAAAGGCTCTTTGCATTGCACAGCCCTTCAATTCAGGATAGCTGTTGCTTGTTGATCAGGGTCAGTTTCACTGAAATGTTGGGTTCTTGACTTCCAGGACAGACACACGTCCACTCAAGCACAGATGGAAACCAACTCCGTTCTTTGTTATTCAGCGGAATGCTTCGGTCCCAAATCTGAGGAAACAAGAAGAAAAATTGTTGGCTCTGCGGAAACCATGTTTACCTGCCTTGAGTCGAACCACAGAACTCCAGGAAGAATTGAGTCACCTGCGGAGTCAGATTGCTAAAATTGTTTCTGGAGATTCAGGTAAATGCCCAGCATCTCATGATTGGAAGCATCATACTAAGAAATGAAACCTAGCCGGAATATCAACACTTCACAGATAATCCTTGATTTACAACCATTCGTTTGAATGAATGGTTGAAGTTGCAACAAAATGGGATTTAATATCCACTCCTTGCACTTAACGAGCATTGCAGCATCAACCACAATCACGTTATTGAAATTCAGGCCTTTGGCAACCTGCATGTTATTTACAACAGATGTAACATCCTGGGATCATGTACTGAGCATCTGCGATGTTTCTGTGTTCAACAAGAAACCATATCCTCTTGTAACTTAAGAGCCAATTTACTGTCTGCCACTAATTTAGAGGTTGAACTCAGTGGGATCAGCCTTTCATAATTTGTAAACTACTGCGGTATATTTTAAAGTTTACGCTCTTTTACAGTCTCTCTCCTCTTTGGAGAGTCTGTGGTCTGGGCCTGGAATAATTGCAGCAGCCTTGTCATTTAAACACTTATCTGATGGCTGCTGGTGATGAGAGGCCCCATGCAGGCACGTGAGAGCAGAAGTGATGCTGTGTTCCTCTCTTGCTAGTCTGTTTAGTGTCTGTGCCAGAGATGTCAAACTCGATTTCATTGAGGGCTGCGTCAGGGTTGTGTTTGACCTTGCTGGGGGGGGGGGGGTAGTGGGCATGGCCAAAGTGGGCCTGGCCAGCTTGACATCCTGCAACCCTCTGCCAGCAAAAACAGAGCCCAGGAGGGTCACATGTGGCCCTCATGAGTTCTGTTTTCACTGGCAGAGGCACTGCAGACTGGTCCTTCGCTGTTTGCAGGGCAGTCCTGCGGGCCAGATCTAAGCATGTTGCGGGCCAGTTTCGACCTGCGGGCCTTGAGTTTGGCACCCCTGGTCTGTGCCAACTTATCTGCCTCGGAGGCCAACATCCATACCAGAACTATTAAACCCTGTTAGCTAGTCATGTTACTGCCCTTTTAAACTTGAGCTTAGCTTACAACTTGTTTACGCCCTTGAAAGCAGAAAAGTTGGAAGACTGGGGAAACTAGTATGTTTAATGCAGCTGTAATACAGTTACTACAAATAGCCTGTCATGGTTAAAGCCAAAGTGTCTGTGGAACCTTCTGAAAAGAACACAGAGATGGTCTTTTTAGAATTTGCTCCTGTCTCCCATGTGGCCTGAAAAATGTGGCCCTTCTAGGCTGAAAGGCAGATTTTTCTGCTGGTTTCTTTTTTTCATTCTTATATAGAGGCTATTAAAACAACATATGAGAAGAAGCTGTTTCTGGCATGCAAAGCAGGCAGTCCTAGTTCTTACTGGAAAAAAGACTCTTTGGGTGGTGTTTTGTGTCTCTGCCTATCTGGCACTGATAACTGGATCCTGAGAGGGGAACTGTAGATTCTGGATTATTGTTTTCTCAACCTTAACCAGAGGTAGAATTCAGCAGGTTCTGACCAGTTCTGGAGAGCAGGTAGCATAAATTTTGAGTAGTTTGGAGAACCGGTAAATACCACCTCTGGCTGGCCCCGCCCCCATCTATTCTATGCCTCCTGAGTCCCAGCTGATCGGGAGGGAAGGGGGATTTTACAGTATCCTTCCCCTGCCATGCCCACAAAGCCACACCACACCCATCAAGCCATGTCCACAGAACCAGTTGTAAAAAAATTTGAATCCCACCACTGACCTCAATAACTTTAAGACCTATGAACTTTAACTCCCATAATTCCATATTTGACTCTGTAAACCACTAAGATAGGGCTATAAAGCACTGCGAAGCATTATATAAGTCTAAGTGCTATTGCTATTTCCCTCTTCCTTTCCTTGGCCCTGGTAATGCAGTGATTAGAATTCAGTATTGCAGGCTGACTCAGTTCAATTCTCAGCAGCTCAAGGTTGACTCAGCCTCCCATCGTTCTGAGATTGGTAAAATGAGGAGCCAGATTGTTTTTTGTTTGTTTGTTTGTTGGGGGGGGGGGGATGCTGACTTTGTAAACCGCCTAGAGAGGTCTGTAAAGCACTGTGAAGTTGTATATAAGTCTTAAGTGTACTATTGCTATTGCAAGAACGAAACTCTTGATATGGCAGCCAGTTCATGTCTCCTTATCTTATTCTTTTTTTCAGCTTCCTCTTCATTAACGCCAGAATTGTTATCTCCAGGAAGTTCAAACGTGTCTTCTCCCTTGCCCTGCTTTGGACCCTCATTCCAGTCTACAACTTCCTTTGTCATTAGTGATATCACAGAAGAAGAGGCTGACTTAGAAAGTCCAGAACTTCCATCTGTTTCCATGCTTTGTTCTACAACTTCTGAATGTTACAAAGCCGACCCGAAGGATTCGGATGACGACGATGACACCGTGTCTCTCTCAAAGGCCAGTAGTTTTGCGGATATGATGGGCATTCTGAAAGACATTCATCGAATGAAACAGAACAAAGACTCGTAAGTCCTTTTCTTTTGAATTGGTACCCAGTATTAGGGAGGCATCTATTAATCCCAACAGTGAATTGCATGCGAATCACTGTGTTTTGATTTCCAAAACCGTAGCTAATCCAGATCATAGCATGGCTGCATTCACACAACACTTGAACCTGGCTCTCAGATTAATCCACAAATGCATCACATAGTAAGTTAACCAAATGGAGTTGCACCAGTAGAGCTGAAATTAGATGAGCGTAGTACAGATAGTCCTTGATTTACGACCACGATTGAGCCCAAACTTATGTTGCTAAGCGGGAAATTTGTAAAGTGAGTTTTGCCGCTTTACCACTTTTTTTGCCATATTTGTTAAGTGAATCGCTGCAATTAGTAACATGGGTGTTAAGTGAATGTGGCTTCCCCATTGACTTTGCTTCCCAGGTCACAAAAGGGAAGCACATGACTCTGGGACACTGCAACCATCATAAATATGAGTAGCTGCCAAGCATCCGAATGTTGATCAGATGACCACAGGGATGCCGCAAAAGTCCTAAGTGTGCAAAACGTCAGTGCTGTTGTAACTTTGAACGGTCACTAAATGACCTGTCGTAAGTCGAGGACTACCTCTATGTACCATACCAGTTGCTCAGCTTCACTTTGGCTTGGCATAGTGATACGTAGGCACCAAATTAGTAACTGGCTGTTAATTTTTCCCTTTCATACAACCTTGATTGCAACCTTACGTTATGCATGATCTAAGTCAGTGACGGCGAACCTTTTCGGTACCAGATGCCCAAACCGTAATGTGCATGCGTGTGCGCCAGAGCATCAGAAACTCAAAAGACCAGCTGGCCGGCGTTCACATGCCTGTTTTTTGGCCCATTTTGGCCATTTTCAGGCCGTTTTCTGGTGCTCCAGCACCTACGAAGACCAGCTGGCCGGCGTGCATATGCGTGGCAGAAACCAGAACAGCTGGTGATGGTGTGCGTGCCCAAAGAGAGGGCTCTGCCTGCCATAGGTTCCCCATCCCAGATCTAAGTGAAGATCAAATTATTTAACGACCAGTTGATGAATACAGAGCACTTAACGAAGGAGTGTGGATGTGTCTCCTGTTGATGATGATATTAGGAAGGAGAGGAGGACCGACCACATTAAAGGGAACGTTTGGTTGACTATCATAAGCTCTTGGGTTTAAAATGAGTTCCCTTTAATCTAATCCTGGTATAGTCCCTGATTTACAATTGGTCAGTTAGCATCATTTGAAGTTATGATACCCTCTTTTCGCGAGAATAAGACCTCCCCAGATAATAAGCCCAATCGGGCTTTTGAGCTAAAAATAAGCCCTCCCCTGAAAATATTGCAACAGAGCAACAGCCATGAGGTGACCACACCCCCTCCTGCACCTCAAAAATAATAAGACCTCCCCGAAAATAAGGCCAAGCACTAATTTGGGGGGGTCAAAAGAAAATAAGACCCTGTCTTATTTTCGGGGAAAGCATGGTACGTTCCCAAAAGTTACTTACAAGCCGGTTCCAAAGTTCTGATGCGCATGGTCACATGCACTCCAGGGGCTTGGCAACTGTCCTGCATTTACAGCATCTCACGATCATGTAACCAATTTTTTCAACATTTTTGCTGAAAACGGGCTCCATTATAGTTGTAAGTCAAGGACTATGTATGGAGCAAAAGAAAACTGAAGGAAGAGTTGGAGTTCTTTAAAAGATGCTTTTCCATAATATTAGAGCTTAACATCAATTGTATTTTAAATCCTCCTGGCACCTTTTAATATGCTCATCCATTGGGATTCTTGCTCTTACCTCAAGTTAATTAAACCAGTAAACAGAATTACCTCATTATCAGGGGAAAACTGCATGAACACTAGAGCCTGGAACAGGTGTGAGAAAACACATTATAAATAAGTGAGCTCACATTTAAATATGTTTAATTCCAAAGCCCCATGCCAGTCTTTTAGTAATAACATTGATTTCCTGGGAATTGAAGTCTTCAAGTAACCTGAACAACATGGTTGCTTATTGCATAGAGTTTTCATCGTATTGTTTTGGGTTTTAGAGCAGTGCATCTTTTGTGGCCAATGACCATAAATATTCCATTTTGGAAGGACTTGGCTAATCACTCTACGCCATTAGCACCCTAAGATGTCTTGCTCTGAGTACCACCACTCCCCAGGAACCCCTTGGCACACTCATGTTCCACTCCATGGTGGGTCTGATTGTTGGAAGCAAAGGAAGTAGCAAGAGGCAAGCTTCACCTGGGATGATATGGGAAGAGGATAAGCCTCTGCTAGACAATGAAAGAAAGACTGTCGCAGTCAAGGAAGTTGAGAAGGGAAAGCTAATAGCAATAGCAATTAGACTTATATACGGCTTCATAGTGCGTTAGAGCCCTCTCTAAGCTGTTTACACAACCTCTTGCTCCCAACAATCCAGGTCCTCATTTAACCCACCTTGGGAGGATGGAAGGCTGAGTCAACCTTGAGCCTGGTGAGATTTGAACTGCCAAATTGCAGGCAGGTAGCGGAAGTAGCCTGCAGTACTGCACTCTAACCACTGCGCCACCATGGCTCATAATGAGAACAAGCCAAAGGAAATTTAAAAAAAAAAAATCTAAGCCAGTGTTGTCTGCCTTGGCAACTTTAAGACCTGTGGACTTCCAGAATTCCCCAGACAGCCATGGAGAATTCTGGGATTTGAAGTCTTAAAATTGGCAAGATTGAGAAACACCGATCTAAGCCCTTTATAATACAATCTTTGTTGATCACATTATCTTTGCTATGATCTTGGGAGGTGGGAAATAAACCACTTGGGTAATAAAATTGATGAAAAGGCTGCCATCTTATTTTAGAACGTTGATAAATATTTTAGAACGTTGGTAAATAATTCAGGAGAAATTGCAGCTTATGAAAATCTTTCCATACTCTTATGTAACATCCTTCATCTGGTATCTTCCTTTTAGGAACAGAAGTTTACTGAAAGAAGAGGATCCTGCGATTCTTATAGCAGAAGTTTTAAGAAGGAAATTTGCTTTGAAAGATGAAGATGTAAATATGAAAAAGAACTGACAGTTATGTTCATTTCTTATATTAGTATGCTTCTTAAGGTTTTTCTCTACAGTGGCTGCCTTCCTTGAACATTAAATATCCTTTAGGGGTTAGGCTTCCTGTGTGCTTGTGTGCAAAAGGAACACACTAAGTGAGAGAAACTGACATTTTGCTGGGGTTTTTCCACACAGGCAAACGATTTTTTTTTTTTTAAAGGTAAAACTTTTCCACATTCTGAACTGAAGCAGTGAATGCGGATTCTTTTAAGGTTGGAATTGCCAGTGGCCAACAGTGATGCTTTTCATTTAAAAAAGAAATTCATTTTATAGTCTTGCTGCAGATCCTGTAGCCCCTGAATACTTAAAACTGTTTTGAATCCCAAGATTTTGTTTTGTAAATGTAGATTTCTGAAAAGTTCTTACTTTCTGCAGCCTCTCTCCACAACCAGCATTCTTTGAACAACTGACGTATAGTTGCCTAAAGATGGAATCAAGCATTCTAATCTAAGTATTGAACTTAAAATCTGGTTGCTGATGACATACTGTACACTAAAGCTGTGCAACAGTAACAGATTTGAACGTAGATGTGAGTCCAGCTGTTAACACTTCCTTAAATCAGAGTTGGAGTTGCTGGCACCTGTGAGAAGCACACCTGTGTGCACTCCAAAGTATCTTTGAATTGAGGCTGCTACCGTCTTGTAATTCAGCTCTGTAAAGCTAAAATCCCTCTTTTTCATTTGTTGAGACAGAACACAACAACCTGCCTGCCTCACTCTTTACTTTAAGCTGGGGGGGGGGGGGGAGGAGCAGGTTAAATTAACACACAAGTGGAAGAATAGCACATAGTCAAGTTTCCAGTGGGAGGACAGCAAAATAACCTGTGAATTTGATCAGATACTTTAGTACTGGTGGGGATGGTCAGCCCAATCCCATCTGTTGTGCTAGCATTGGAGAATAAAACCCTATTATGAGGATCAGCTTTGCAATGTTTTGGTCCAGGCAGAGCATATTTTTTCCCCACATAGGGTTGTGGCACAGCTGCTTTAATGATATTTGCAGTTCATCTTCATTTGCATCTGCAAACATCTCTCTCTAGTGAAGCATCTGTGACCCAAGAACCCTCAAAGCTGCCCCTCCATTTCCCTCCCCCCAAGAATTTGCAAAATAACTCCTTGGACTCTGAGTGTAGCATCAGGCCATGGCATTTTTTAAAAGCAAGGGGAAGGTCTTTTTCTAGGGCTTGTCTGCATGTTTAAAAATATTACCACTAATAAATATTCTTTCAGAACCTCCTGGCAATTTGTAGAAGGGCAAAAGTGTGGAAAAGTTTTTTGCAGTATATTTTAAAAGCCTTTTGAGCACTGGCTGGTCCTTTGTCAGCAGCAATTGTAGCATGATAGTTTGTGATGCTGCCACTGTTATCTAGGAGAACCACGATGGTTTAAATCACTAACTTCAACCCTCAGGGAATTTATAACACTCTCTTTCCCATGGCTCACAAAACAGGTTTCTACTTTTTACCCATTCTTTTCTCGCTGTTGATATTAATATTCTATTGAGTTATTTTAAAGATACTGTAAAGCCAGATGTAGACAACCTGGTACTTTCCAGTCATTTTAGGCTACCATTCCCAATAGCACTTGCCACTAGCCTGAGGGGCATTCAAATCCAAAGCCTCTGGACAGCATCAGGTTCTCATTGTGGCAGAACAACTGTGAGTCCTGCTCATACTCATTGAGGGGAGTTCTTTGTAAACTTACAAACTGGTGTTCTAGTCTTAAAACATCGCCTAAAGGGGCACGAGAGAAGTAGACCCATGTTGCTGGATCTTGCTGAAATTGCAGGGGGTCAGGTTCACTAGCTGTGCAGCTTGGCAGGTCTGTTTTTTTTTTTTTAAGACACTTCCCACCCCCGCCCTCCATTTTAAAGCAGCAAGGACTGGTCAGCGATACCAACTTTTAAGCAGTGCTGTGGCTGATGGCTCTAGCTTCAGCCCTTCTTAGCCGACCTTTAAGCTACCTGAATGAAAGCTAGTCGAATCTCATCTCGTGGAACAATTCTAGAGCAGCCGGACGTCTTTCTAGATAGAACACCAGGATTAAGATTGCATTCCTCGGTTTCTTTTATTAGCTCACACACACCGAAGAAAGCATGTTGAACAAAACAGGTTTAGGTATGCGACACACAGCCACAGGCAATATACAAAAAGGGCCCTTTAAGCCAGGTTTGTTTTGTAAGGAGGCACCAAGCTATCACACAGCAATTACGATGTTAGTGTTTAATGACTCTATTGCCTTCTGAATCCTCTGTGAATAGCAAGTCGTAACATGACTTTTCACTACGTTCTGTCAGAGGAGGAAGGCTGTGCCTGCCCAGAGACCCAGGGGGGCTTCTGTCTCCAGCCCAACCCTCCCTAAAGCAGCTCTTCTCATTGAAGGAGCTTCCTACAGGGGTCCTTTTGCCCCACCAGGGCTCCTTTGACAAGGACGGCTTGCTTCCTTCTCCTCCAAGGCGGTGCAAAATCACTCTGTAGCCCTCAGAGTCCTGGGTGAACAGCCGCTGAGTTGAGGCTGGGGCGCTGTTCTCACAGCTAGTGGCATCCATATTCCTTCTACAGAATCCAGTTAGGTTGAAATCCAAATATGTTGCTTCCGGTAGGTTTCCTTCCAGTTCAGGATCCATATTTTCAGAGTCGTCCACAAATGTAGGGCCGGCCCAAGATGAAGGGGGTCTGCGCCGTTTCCCCCCATCCATTCTTTGGTTCAGAATTATTTTAAAACTTGGGCATCTCTGAGAAAACAAAGTGGGGCTCTCTTCTTTTTGCCAGCCATCATTTTTCTCTCTCAGAGGGGACCCCGCAGCCAACTGCTGCCGAGGGGGCCCCTTTTCTTCCAAGTGCTGAATGAGATCTGTAGTTAGAAAAGCCCCCCTTTCTGTTACGGCATCTTCCTCCCGAGCAACAAGAGGGGTGCTGGTGTGGATCTGGGCTCGAGCGGGGAGAGGACTGCAAAAGAAAAGACTGGAAACGTCTGTTGCCTTTGCAGGCTGTCTTTGGCAGTCCTGCAGGCTTGATGGTTGAAGGACAGGAGCCGTGGTCCTACGCCATTCAGAGTCTTTTAGATTGACAACGTTGTTGGATGCGGAGGTCGTTAACTGCTTGCTTGGGTCTGTGGTCTTGTCCCCTGCCAAAAACAATGGAATCAGACTCAGCCAGAGGCCAAATACACAGCCTTTATATAGCCTAGCAGTCTAGGGAAATAGCAGGTACAGCTCTTTGACTTCAAGAGCCAGATACATGACTGGAGGGGGG
The DNA here is from genome assembly GCF_051295495.1 of Thamnophis sirtalis. Taxonomy (NCBI): domain Eukaryota; kingdom Metazoa; phylum Chordata; class Lepidosauria; order Squamata; family Natricidae; genus Thamnophis; species Thamnophis sirtalis. The sequence goes on along the minus strand of NW_028261393.1, from coordinate 19,436,031 downwards.
AAATGCTGTCCATCCCAAAATCCTATTCTGGATCCTATGCTCCCATCCTTAAGAGTCTACCTGAATCTTAAGAGATCGGATGTTCTCCCTGCTAGATAAAGGAGCTGCCCTTAGAGCAGTCGCCCTGTTTGATTTACGATGGTCCTCGCTATCTAAACAGGGGTCTCCAACCTTGGCAACTTTTAAGACTTGTGGACTTCAACTCCCAGAAACTGGCTGAGGAATTCTGGGACTTGAAGTCCACAAGTCTTAAAAATTGCCAAGGTTGGAGAGTCCTGATCTAAAACCTGTCCAGGAAGATCATTTAATTCAGGAAAAAAGTGTGCCTTAGCCTCTGTGTTTAAAAGAAAAAGTTTTTTGGGGTGGGGGGAGTGTTTGTTGTTGCAAAAACCTGACTGGCTAACCAGTGAAACAAATAATAATACAAATAACTGGTCTTGCTGTAACTAGTGCTCTGCCTGAACGATCAACATGTCTTTCTTACTAGGTCTCAATTATTCCCTCTCTTGCTCTTCTGTGGCATTGAAAGAAGCAACCAAACCAAGAACTGCTATCTAAAGAAAAAAAAAAGACTTGGGGGGAAAAAAAAAACCCTTCAAATGTTGCTGCTTTGCTCCATTACCTCCTCCTCCTCCCCGCCCTCCCAGTTTTTGAAGTTGTGAAGAAGAAATAGTGGAACAGGAGTCGTTAACACATCCTCCACACCTTTTAGCAGTATTAACGCAGCGGAGAGACAAAAGTTTTTGGGATGACATTTGTGTGTTTTGTATGTCTTTGCAGTGAAGAGTGCAATGGAATAGCAAATAATAAATCCTCTTATACAGAGCTTGGCAAATGTATGTGCATGTTATTTGAACTTACTACTTAACTTACTACTTACTATCTAGCCTTGAAAATGTGCAATGACTGTAGCAACCAAAATATTGGGTGAAAAAGCTGACCACTAGATGGCAGTAAAAGGTTTACATGTAGTCGTCTTTTTTGCTGCCATCTAGTGGTGGGGCTTTTTGCAACCCTGATGTGGTAGTTGAAGAGCTTTCATTTTCACAGTGGTTATATCCAAGAAAGTTCATAAGCCTCCCCACCTCTCTCCACTTTTCAAAAGCAGACTGCGGCATTCCTCTAGTAGTGTGGAGATGGAGGAGTGGTAAGGTTGGGTGGGTGAAGGCCTGCAATGCAGTTTCTCACTTTGTTTAGGGCCATAGGAAACCATTAAGGTAAAAGTAAAGGTTCCCCTTGCACATATATGCTAGTCATTCCTGACTCTAGGGGGGCGGTGCTCATCTCCATTTCAAAGCCGAAGATCCAGACGTCTCCGTGGTCACGTGGCCGGCATGACTAAATGCCGAAGGTACACAGAACGCTGTTACCTTCCCACCAAAGGTGGTCCCTATTTTTCTACTTGCATTTTTACATGCTTTCACACTGCTAGGTTGGCAGAAGCTGGGACAAGTAATGGGTGCTCACTCTGTAGTGTAGGGATTCGAACTGCCTACCTTTCTGATCGACAAGCTCAACATCTTAGCCACTGAGCCACCGCATCCCTCAGGAAACTATTACATGGTAGTAAATAGATATGGTTGAAATTTTCAGGAATTAAGGATGAGAATGTAATTTCCTGCCAAAGACACTGGCAGGGAAACTGTTTCAAATGTCACTTTTAAACTCCAAAACGTTGCCCCAAGTCCCACTGGAAATGTAGCCAATAGTATCAACAAAGCTACAACCTGCATCCTCATCTACCTGGTACTTGGAGAACAGACCAAGAACCCTTCGTGCCAGTTCATCCTCCATAAAACTGGCAGCTTTCCTAGGTTAAGGTACTGCAGAGGCATTTCTGGCAGGGTCGATGACAATTCGCCAACTTGTTGCAGCCAACGTGCCATAGGACAACTCGCCACAGGACAAGAGTTACATTAATATCAAAGAGATGGAATAGAATCATTAAAGGATGCAAAAGAAAGGACAGAAGAAAAGATGAATGACAAAAAAATATTTATTTTAAAATTATTGAATTGTTAAATCGTCCCATGGCGAGTTGGCTGCAGCGAGTTTGCTATGGCAAGTTGTCCTATTCAGCTTCTGTCAAGGGAGTCCTTTTCCTTCTTCTATAAATGCCATCCCCATTCCCTCCAGGAATGGGCACCTAACTCAAACTACCAGAGCAATCCTCATACCTTTTGGGCTGTTAATAAGTCAACTATCAGGAATAACAAAAGATAAGAAAGGAAATCTGTCTATGTTAGGGTATATGACTGAGTTTTACAATGTAGTTAAGATTATATGACTAACATAATTATAATAGTAAGAGCTTTGGCATAAAAGTAAAAGAAGGAGGCTGAGAATTGTGACAAGTAGAAAGTCATGATTTTAACTTTTCTGTGGCCATTGTGTATTTCGGTGGGGGTGGGGGGGATGCAAAGGATTTTCCAACTCCAACTCGAGGCAACTGGAGAAACAAACCCTCCACACGGAACACTTTCCCCCTCCCTCTCTCTTTCTCCCTTCCCTTCCTCCAATTGGCTGGTGGTGAACTGTTACCTGAGCCCAAAAGCCCGGGGTGAACAGTATTTCGCCAAATGGCCGCCAACGAAGGGTCTGGGACTGAAGAGGCTGGGTCCCATTGGCCAGCGTGAATATCTGGGTGCTTAACAACGGAGGAAAATGGTAGAGGTGAATGGCTGGGGGCGGAACCCTGGGAGCAAAAAAGGGGCAGCAAAGGGTGCGAGGAGTACAGTCCTAGACCCCAAGGGAGAGGCCCCAAATAATAAGACACACACCCACACATCCCTTGCATTAATGGGGAGATTGAACCTGGGTGGGTGGGAGTACTACATATCCCAGAGACCTATCACTCCCATTTCTGCCTCATCTTAGCAGGAATCCAGAAGTTGCCTGCTGCAAATTAGGGCATTTGTGACAATGTAGGAGCAGCATGTAAAGAAATAGAATTTCTACCAGCTTAAATAGCATCTACTAAATCCTATTTAGTACAAATTATAATGGAGAGTTTACATTGTGCTAAGCCACTGTTCACTGTAACCGTAGTGGCCTTGTGCCAGAATCTGACAGAGTAGATGATGGCTTAGCACATCCTGTAACTTCACAATGAAAAGAGAGGCTGGCCATGTTCTCCCAGTCCTCTTTGGGATTATCGGTGTGTAGCCCTCATTACATTTGTACCCAAGCATAAACTTAGATGAGAAATATTTATTTCAGTTAAGCCTAAAGTATCATTCTTCCAAAGCCTAACTCTGAACAATTTCATATTTTGAAAAGAGCTGCGGTGGCGCAGTGGTTAGAGTGCAGTACTGCAGGCTACTTCTACTGATTGCTGGCTGCCAGCAGTTTGGCAGTTGGAATCCCACCAGGCTCAAGGTTGACTCAGCCTTCCATCTTTCTGAGGTCGGTAAAAAGAGGACCCAGATTGTTGGGGGCAAGAGGCTGACTCTGTAAACCGCTTAGAGAGCGCTGTAAAGCACTGTGACGAGGTATGAAAGTCTAAGTGCAATTGCTATTTCTCCCTTCCTTTCCTTGGCCCTGGTGGTGCAGTGGTTAGAATGCAGTATTGCAGGCTGACTCTGCTCACTGCCAGGAGTTTGATTCTGACCGGCTTAAAGTTGACTCAGCCTTCCATGCTTCCGAGGTGGGTAAAATGAGGACCCAGATTGTTTGCCCGGGGGGGGGGGGGGGAATCTGTAAATTGCTTAAGAAAGGGCTGTAAAGATCAATGAAGTGGTATATAAGTCTAAGTGCTATGGCTATTGCTATATGTGTACAGTCTCCTTCCCCCACCCCCCAACAACATTAAGCAAATGGTGGATTTTTTTACTGGAGGATTACAGAGGGAGAAATCTGTGTTTGGGGATCCCACATTTTACCCAACATGGCTACAAACCTACAAGCTGCACTTACACAACATGGTACACTTGATTTGTCTATTGTGGCTTGAACAAAGAACATGAGCCATTTGGTCTGTTGATGTTATAGTACAGTGTGAATAATGAGCCAAACTGGTCATTATTTCTGTGAAGACAATTCTCTTCCCATGTCACAAGTACCTTGCAATTGTCCCACTTGGGGAGGGGGGGACACACAGATTGTACCTGCTTTCTGAGCAGTGAAGAAAGTAGAAATAGTGGTTTGTTTAGTGCGTGGACGAGGAAATCCAATTACTGCCGCAGGACGGGAGTCCTGGCCCAGGAGAGTGAAGACTGGCTTAGCGGCAACATCCTAGAAGGAACAAAAGACAGAATTAAGAGAAACTATCCTCATGCATTTCTTTTAGCTTATTACATATACTAGTTAATCCCAAACCCTAAATCAGGGGTCCCTAAATTTGGCCACTTTAAGGCTTGAGAACTTCAACTCCTAGAATTCTGGGAATTAAAGTCCACAAGTCTTAAAGTGGCCAAGTTTCAAGACCTCTACCCTAAATGAATAATGATTTACTTACTGTATTTTTCGGAGTATAAGATGCACTGGAGTATAAGACGCACCAAGATTTTGAAGAGGCAAAATTTAACAAAAGGTTTTTGCACTCCGCAGGCCTCCCAAAAGCGGCCCATTTTTTGTGAAAACGGGCCCGTTTTTTGTCAGAAAGAAAGGGCATGCATAGCCTTTAAGAGGCTTATAGAGTGCTCCTGGGGGCTGAGAGGGGCAAAATCGAGCAAAAAACAGCCCGTTTTTCGCTCATTTTTGCCCTTCCCAGCCATCAGGAGCACTCTATAAGCCTCTTAAAGGCTATGCTTGGCCATTTTGGTGAAGAGGGCGGGGTTTCGGGAAGCCAAAAATGCTGTATTCAGAGTAGAAGATGCACCCAGATTTTCAGCCTCTTTTTTGAGGAGAAAATGTGTCTTATACTACGAAAAATACAGTACATAAAACCAATTTGCAACCAGAAACTGCAACAAATAGTCATAGTTAAAGGGTGTCAAATGTGCCGCGTCACGTTGCCTTATCACGTTTTCCCCCTTTTGCACAGCTGGGGTAGGCGTGGCCTGTGCGTGACGCATTCGGCCCACAGGCCGCCCGTTTGACACCCCTGTCGTTGTGTGGTTTCCTCTATTGACAGAAAACCTTCCTGGCAATCTTATCTTCTTTTTGAAAAACGGCCATCACAATATGACTAACTTGCATTTGCACAACATGATAAGCCAAAGGAACCTTCCTCCCACCATGTTTTTGCAAATGTGTGACCAGTCATTAAAATAACTTGAGGTTTTTTCCACTACATGTAATCCTCGGGTGAGGATCGTAATGGAGCCTGCTCACCACGATGATGGTCATATGATGGCCGTAAAGCAAAGTCAGTCACATGACTGGTCTAATTTCACCACCTTGTTTTTGCAGCATTTGTTAAACAAACCACCACGGTTGTTAAGCAAACTAGTGGTTTGCTATGAGCATGGCTTTGCCAGTTTTCAGCAAAACTGCGATAATTCGTAGTCACATGACCATGGAATGCTGCCAAGAGCTATAAGTGCAGCCCAGCCAATGAATACTTGAAGTGGAGTCATGTGACCACAGCCTCTCTCTCTCTCTCTCCCCCCCCCCAAGACACACACCATCATAACTTCAAATCTGGGTCATAAGCAGTGGTGGGTTTCAAAAATTTTTAGAACCTCTTCTGTAGGTGTGGCCTGCTTTGTGGGAGTGGCTTGCTGGCCATGTGACTGGGTGGGAGTAGCTTGCTGGCCATGTGATCGGGTGGGAGTGGCTTGTGGACTTCAACTCCCAGAATTCCTCCTCCAGTCATGTTGACTCAGGAACTCTGGCATTGCAGTGTGCAAGTCTTAAAGCTGTCAGGTTACAAGACCCTTGCACCCCTAACTCTTTAGAAAAAAAAAAAACCAGGAGTGTTCAAACTTGACAGCTTTAAGACTTGTGGACTTCAACTTCCAGAATTCCTCCTCTCGCTCTTCATCTTGATGATGTGTGGATGGGCGGGGGGAGGGAGCTGGAACCGGTTCTAAACGGCACTGTAGATTTGTGGAACCTCCTATAGAAGAGGTTAGAACTGGCAGGAACCCACCCCTGGTCGTAAGAATCCCCCAGGTAGGCCCATCATAATTCCAAATGGTTGCTAAGCAACCCATCATAAGTCGAGGGACTACCTGTATGGCACCATATACTATTGTTATAGGTGACTTTAACACATCTTTCCAGAGGTTCTAAAAGGTCATTCTCAAAAAAAAATCATCAAACTAAGGTAAGATTAACAATATTTCTGATCTAGAGCGACTTATGAACTTCCTAGGCCAATGATGGCGAACCTTTTTGGTACAGAATCCACAAGTCGTCTTAATGCCCAAAAGGGAGCAAGTGCGCACAGGGAAAAGGGAGCACTTCGCGCGCACAGACTTGCTGCCATAACGAGGAAAAGGAGCTACCCAGAGGGCATGCGCAGGCTGGGAAATGAATTTCCGGTTTTGGGCGGACGCATACGCGCTGGCCAACAAATCTTCCAGTTACTGTCGTGCACGCATGCGCACCGATCAGCTGACAGGTACGCATGCTCATGCCAAAAAATGGGAGACTAGTTCTTCTGGTTTCTGACCCTGCTGCACGCAGAAAGGCCAGCTGTTTGCCACGTGTGTGTGCGTGCGCGCCAGAAACCCAGAAAAAGAACGGGCAATGCCGCATGTGCCAGGAGACATAACTCCGTGTGCCATTTCAGCCACACCTGCCATAGGTTCCCCATCACAGTCCTAGGTGCTTGCCAAGCTGTTCATCTCCTCAGACTTTCTGTTTGATACAATATTTCAGGGTAGGTACTGATTAAGCTTGTACGTCCCTAAATCATGATTAGCTTAACCATCATCGACAAAATCACATTGGTCTGGCTTCCGATTTATGCTAAATATAAATCACTATATGCAAACTCCAAGCAGGCAAATTCGCTCATTATATTAAACCCAAAACGAGTAAGCCATGATGGCTTAGCTTGTTGTATGAACCAGGCCCCAAAGAGCTCCACTGTCTGAAGGCCTGGAAAGATGACAAGTTTCAAATTACCTGCCCAATGAAATCTCTCGGGTTATTTTGCTATTCAGCTTTAACACTGAATGAAATAAACTAACTTAGTATGTTAGAGCCAGTTTGGTCTCACGTAGAAATGGCTAACCTTTTCGGCAGAGTGCCGAAAGTGCACGTACGCACATGCACGCCCATAATGCAATGCACACCCAAACCCGTGTGTGCTCCCCTCCCAGCGCATACGTCTCCTTCATGTGCCCCCCCCGCACATGCGCAGCAGAGACCGGAAAACCAGCTGGCTGGTGGGAGGCGTGTACACATGCGCGGCGGAGCCAAGCTGGGGCGAAGGCTTGCATGCCCACAGAGGGCTCTGAGTGCCACCTGTTGTTGTCACATAACTCCTTGTGTAGGTGTGCCGGTCACCCATGGCCCAGTGCATAACAGGGCATGCGCAGCCATGCTGAACCACAGGAGAAAACAAACTCCTAAAGAACATAACATCCTGATAGTACTCCATAACATCCTGATATCCTGATAGTGCATAACATAACATCCTGATAGTTCACTCTAGACGTGCCTTACCCAATGACGCCCAGGAATTGACCATATATAGACAGAACTTCCCTGAGCAGTAGATTAGCAATTGTAGTTTTACAGGCTGTCTTTAATCACATGCTATTGCTCCTCCTGCCTTTGTCCTATCTCAATAAAAGGGGCTACCAGACTCCATTCTGGGTCGCTCCATCCCGAGAAAGATCATGTCCGTGTCTTTTCTCCACATTGGCCTCATGGACGAACCACGGGTACATCGCATTTGGTAGCAGAGGATGGTTACTTCGCAACCTGTGACACACGTGCCATAGGTTCGCCATCATGGGCCTAGTGGTTAAACCACCAGGCCAAAAACCAGGAGGCTGTGAGTTCTAGTTCTGCCTTAGGCATAAAAGCCAGCTGGGTGATTTGGGGCCAATCACCCAGAGATTGAGAACCTTCTAGTCCTGCCTTAGAGATGAAAGCAGGCCAGTTGCCTTTGGCACGAGTCCAATGCACCTCACAGAGTTATTATGGGGAAAACAGGAAGAGGGAGAAATATTGTCTCTATTCACCACCTTGAATTATTTATAAAAAATAATAAAGATGGGATATTAAATAAATTACCATCACCTTGCGTCTTTTGAGTGCTGAAGGATCCAGCCACACATCACAGGAGTCCTGCTGTTTCCTAATAGCGCTTCTGCCTTTCCTCTTCATTTTCTGCCTTCGGGACTACATGAAACCGTATCCTTTCGCCTGAGAACAAAGAGAAGACGCAAATCAGGGAACTCCTCAAAACGTATCAACGCTTGGAAGGACGTTGTGAACAAAAACCAGCGTGCAAAATGGAAGGATCCCAAGTGACTAACGCTTGTAATGCAGAACTGCCCAAGAATGCTAAACCAATTTGTAATTGCAACTTCCTCGTAAGCCTTTGAGTGCACCCGGATTAAGGTTCCCTTTCCACAACTTGGTTACCAAATCACATGGCCACCAAATTAACTCACCCGTTTCCACATATACCCAATCATAAAGTAATCAAGACTGACTGCAATGTCACACACACCAATTAAAAATCGTAAAACTGAAGGTGAGCCAGTTTCTCAACCTTGACAACTTTAAGGGGTGTGGACTCCAATTCCTAGAATTCCCCAGCCAGCCATACTCCAATTGTAATTTCTTCTTAAAATAGGATAGAAAGGCTCATGGCAAGAAACTCCAGGCATCCAAACAACTAAAAGGTCAAGGCTGTGTGTTAATTCTGTTTCCCACTTATTTCACAAAGTGGGCTGATTTATTTATCCCCCTCATTTATGCCACGTTGTCTTTAGTTTTTGAAACATTTTACAGACTAAACCTTTTTTTAAAAAATGGCATCAATGTATACACAATTTATTGAGCTGGTATAGGTTCTCCTGCTTGAGCAGGCAGCTGGATTAGAAGATCTCCAAAGTCCCTTCCAGCTCTGTTCTATTCTAAAGACTCCCTTGTGTTCAGCTCCATTCCAAACAACAATACTGACATGGTCAGTACTAGTTTTCCTGGCAGCAATATAGCACGTCCCACCTTCTTCATTTTTCAACTCCCAAAATACTGCACAGCCCCGGAATCTCCTGTTGGTCTCCTACCCAAACATTAACCAGGCCCAACAATGCTCAACTTTGGACAGCAGCCCCAAGGAAGCCTGCTTGGACATGTTTATTACACATTCACCCCACATCAGGAAAGGAGAGGCAGGCTGCACAAGTCCCAAACTTCTCCCGGAATTGCCCTCCTAAGGTGCTATGGATGCGCCTCCCCATCCAAAGGGACCTGCATGGTTGGGTGGGGAACCTTCTCAAAACAGAAGTCTGTAGAGATTCTCAGTCATCCAGGTCATGGTTGTCCCAAAGGTGCTTTTTTCAGGACTTTCTTGTTTTTTTCTTTTGAAGATGTTTCGCTTCTCATCCAAGAAGCTTCTTCAGTTCTGACAGCTCCCCACTATCCTGTCAGAGCCCGAAGAAGCTTCTTGGATGAGAAGTGAAACGTCTTCAAAAGAAAAAACAAGGAAGTCCAGTTGTTTCATGAAAAAAGCACCTTTGACCATGACCTGGATGACTGAGAATCTCTACAGACTTTGAGCTATACAATTTGGGATGAACACCCTTGGAATGGTGTGGGAGTAGGAACGGATTTCCAGAGGGGAAAAATTGCAGACTACAGGAACCAGTAGCACCACTCAGGTGACCCTGAGGACACAGATAAGCCTCCAAGGGCTTCAAGGACCCTCTAAAAGGATGCAAATGACCAGCTATCTACAAGGAATATAAATCCTCCTATTCCCCACTGTCCTTTCAGAGCTGAAGAAGCTTCTTGGATGAGAAGCGAAACGTCTTCAAAGGGAAAAAAAAACAAGAAAAGTCCAGTTGCCTCCTGAAAAAAAGCACCTTTGGGACTTCTCAAGGCAGCAAATCTCAATTCCACGGGGTCGGCACACACCCAGTGACCCATGCAAAGGCGCTTCACTTTCATGCGTACTCCTAGGAGTAATTCCCTTGCAACCCTTATTAGGAGCCCTCTGCGGGAAACGAAGGGCTTGCGGGCATAGCTGCCTCTTACCAGCCTCCTCTTCCTCCAGGCGCGGCCGAAACAGGCGCCAAGCTCTCCAGTTCCTGGAATTCTACGAAGAGCCTTCCGGAATTCCAGTTTCGTATTTCCCGCCCCCCCCCCGGCCCCGGCCCCCAGTTAGGAACTGCCCAATGGCAGAAGCAAACGCCAATTCACCACGCCCCCCTCACGGCTTTCTGAGGGGCGGTGTCAGGCAGGGGCGGAGCCCGGCCTGGGATAGAGGTAGGTCCCGCTTGCGCATGCGCCGCTTCCTAAGTGGGGGGGAAACGCTTGCAAAAGAGGCAATTGCGCCGACGTTCTACGTCGGCGGTGGATCCCGCGCAAGAGGCCGGGTTTTTTTTGGCACCTGGCGACCTTGCCCGTGTTGCTCGGCTCCGTTGCAGCTGTCGCGGCATCCGATGCAAAAATAAAAAACCCGCCCTGCATGAAATCAGACCAAACCCTCGAAAGCATTTTACACGTGTACGCGTAATCCGTGTACACGTGTACGGGTCACCCGTTTAGGAATAAGCTAACTCGCCGGTTTCTTCAAAACGGAGATGAGCTGCAGGCCGTTATCCCTGCCAGCCCCTTGGTTTTCCAGCGATCTCCCCGGTTGGCTCCCCCGTCCCTGTTCTTCACACGGGGTGGCTGGGTTCACACGAGACGCTGAGTTTGCAAAATGTAGCGGCTGCCCAAGAGGTAATCCCGGACCTAGTTCTGACAACGGGTTGTTTTGAGCTGCGGTTCAGATTGGAGGGAACGTCTGTAGAGATTCTCAGTCACCCAGGTCAGGGTTGTCCCAAAGGTGTTTTTTTTTTCAGAAGGCAACTTGACTTTGTTTTTTTCTTTTGTTCGCTTCTCATCCAAGAAGCTTCTTCGGCTCTGACAGGATAGTGGGGGGCTGTCGGAGTTGAAAAAGCTTCTTGCATTAGGTCTTCAGAAGAAAAAACAAGAAAGCCCAGTTGCCTCCTGAAAAAACGCACCTTTGGGACATTTGAGGAAATGAATTAGTTCGGTAACCTGATTGAGCAAGTTGTATGAAGGCAACTGGTATTGGAGCTTTGAGCATTCAAGATTGTCCCTTGGCCATCTTCCTTGGTTGACCTGTTTTATCTATACCCAATGACATTGGATGTATGCGTGTGTTAATTCTGTTTCCCACTTATTTTACAAAGTGGGCTGATGTATTTATCCCACTCTTCATTTATGCCATGTTGCCTTTAGTTTTTGAAACATTTTACAAACCAAAACGTTGTTTTTAATGATATCAATGAATACACAATGTATTGAGATGGTATAGGTTCTCCTGCTTCAGAAGGAGGCTGGACTAGACGACCTCCAAGGTCCCTTCCAGCTCTATTCTAAATTCTAAATTATGCACTCCCAGCTCCCTCTTCCAGGTGCTTAAGCTGCAGTTTTATACAAATGGTCCTTGACTTACAACCATTTGTTTAGTGACCATTTGAAGTTACAACAGCATTGAAAAAAGTGACTTACGAGTGGTGGGATTCAAATGATTTAACAACCAGTTCTCTGCCCTAATGATTTCTTCCAACAACTAATTCACCAAATTGCTCAGAAGGTTAACAACCGATTCTCCCGAAGTGGTGCAAACTGGCTGAATCCCACCACTGCTTCCAACTGTTTTTCACACTTAACAACCGTTGCAGCATCACATGCTCAAAATCCAAGCACTTGACAACTGGGATGTATTTATGACATTGTCCTGTCCCAGGTCATATGATTACCATGATATCTCCCCAGCCAACTTTTTTTTAAAGAATTTTTTTTATGTTTAAACAAACAAGCACAAACACACATAAAACCGTCTTCCAGTTACATACAGTGTGTCAATTGGTTACAAAAACATTCATGCATCGTCTCCATAGTCCTCACAATTTGCATAGAATCTCATATTACCAATCTAGTATATATGTATACAATTATTGTCATGGTTAATCATTTATTTGACTATAACTATTATTACTTCATTTTATGCGAGATATTCTAAATTCTGAATAAATTTATATTATGGCATTTCATTACATCATCCTAAATCCATCCAATACTAGTAGATCTTTATGTTATATTCCGTATCATTCCATTATCCTTGTATTGTAAAATTCTCTAGCATATTTCATTCCCATATTTTTTTTGTCTAACCATTGATAAAATAAATCCCATATCTTATAAAATTGTTTATCTTCTTGTTCTCTAATTTCAAATGTCAATTTGCTCATTTCAGCACATTCCATTATTTTCTGAATAACTTCCTCCTGCGTTGGTATTTTCTCATTTTTCCAATTTTTTGCAAATACAATTTTAGCCGCTGTAAACACATTTACAATCAAAGATTTCAATTCTCTCTGACAGGATAGTGGGGGGCTGTCGGAGCATTCGCTGGCTGGGGAATTCTGGGAGTTGAAGTCCGGACATCTTCAAGTTGCCAAGGTTGAGAAACACTGATTTAAGCTCATGCCGACTGCTTCAGTGATTCCATCCAGCCACCTCATTCATTCTGTGTCGTCCCCTTCTTCTTTTGCCCTCAATAGTTGCCAGCATGAGGCTCTTCCCCAGTGAGTCCTTCCTTCTCATTAGGTGGCCAAAGTATTTGAGTTTCATCTTCAGGATCTGGCCTTCTAAAGAGCAGTCAGGGTTGATCTCCTCTAGGACTGACTGGTTGGATGGCCTTGCAGTCCAAGGGACTCACAGGCCTTTTCTGAGCAGATGGGAGCATTTCCAGCAAAGGCTGGGTTGCAGCCAATGACTGTAAAGAATACTACTATCTATTATGAAGGCTACAATAACTTTGACGATTACAGCATGGCAGCAAGCTGAGTGAATCTGCCCAGATAGGGCAATCTTTCTCAACCTTGGCGACTTGAAGCTGTGTGAACTTCAACTCCCAGAATTCCCTAGTCACATGGCTGGGGAATTCTGGGAGTTGAAGTCCAACGCAGCTTCAAGTCGCCATGGTTGGGAAACACTGAGATACGGTAGCCCTGTGACCTCCTAAGACTCAGAAGGACAGCATTCTGGCAAATAAAGCTGAGTCTGGAGTTGCCTTTGCAGTAGAATCAGGTTCAGTGCAGGTCATTGAAATCGGATTGTGAGAGAGGAAGGGGGAGAAGGGAGCCTGGCTGCCATTGGAGGGAATCTTAAAGGACACATTCAGTCCATGGGCTCCCACTGCTCTGTAAGAACAAGGGGAAAGAACAAAGTGAAGCAGAACATCAAGACTTCCTTCCCACCCTTTGACCAGCTATGGGCGTAGGAGGCAGCACTCCCTTTCTTCTATGCAAGTGAGGAATGCGTTGAATTTCTGGGTGTGTCTGTGTGTTTTTTTCCATTTCTCACAAACTAAGGAAAAGGTCTGTCCCAAGGGTGTTTTTTTCAAGAGGCAACTGGACTTTCTGGTTTTTCTTTGAAGACTGTTTTGCTGAAGAAGCTTCATGGATGAGACACAAAAATGTCTTCCAAGAAAAACCAGAAAGTCTAGTTGCCCCTTGAAAAAAGCACCTTTTTTCAACCATGACCTGGATGACTGAGAATCTCCATAGACATTTAAACAAAGATGTCTCTCTTTCTCTTCCATTCCCTTTCTCTTCCATTCTGTCTCTCTGTCTCTGTCTGTCTGTCTGTCTCTCTATCTATCTCACTATCTATCTATCTCACTATCTATCTATCATCTATCTGTATATATATGTCTCTCTCTGTATCTGTGCCTCTCTGTGTCTGTATCTGTCTCTCTCTGTCTCTCTCTCTGTATCTGCCTCTCTCTGCCTCTCTGTCTCTCTCTGCCTCTCTCTGTCTCTATCTGTCTCTGTATCTGTGCCTCTCTCTCTCTCTCTGTATCTCTCTCTGTATTTGCCTCTCTCTGCCTCTCTTTCTCTCTTTCTCTCTCTTTATCTGTCTCTCTGTCTGTGCTTCTGTGTCTCTCTGTGTCTCTCTGTGTCTCTGTCTCTCTCTCTCTGTCTCTATCTCTCTCTCTGTCTCTCTCTTTCTGTCTCTCCCTCTTTCTCTCTCTCTTTATCTGTCTCTCTGTCTATGTATTTGTGCCTCTGTCTCTGTCTCTCTCTCTCTCTCTGTATCTGTGCCTCTCTCTGTCTCGCTCTTTCTCTCTGTCTCTGTCTCTCTGTCTCTCTCTGTCTCTATATTTCTACCTCTCTCTGTCTCACTCTCTTTCTCTTTGTCTCTCTCTCTCTTTATCTGTCTCTGTCTCTCTGTCTGTCTCTGTGTGTCTGTCTGTCTCTGTCTCTCTTTCTCTGTATGTGTGTGCAGGTCTAATCAGGAAGGGTGCCAGATGTGTGTCGAGGATAAGAAGTAGTCAAGGTGCATGCAGAAAGGGCGGGTCTCCAATTGCCTGGGTGTGGATGTTTTGGACTCCTTCAGCCACACCTGAAGTCTGCATATTTTTGACTCCGCAGGTGCCTGCTTTTGTTCTCCTGTCTTGTTGTGTCTGAGTGTCAATTTATGTCCTGGGAAGCCCAAAAAAGATGGGTCCATGCTAGGTCTGCATGGAGAGGCCCGAAGTATTCAGAGCTGCTGCCCCAGCCTTTGGTGGATTTTTTTTCTGTACTTTTCCTCTCTGCATCTCCAGCCAGATTTGAGAACAATTAATCAAAGCAACATCAGACCTTTCAGAGTTGCTGTTCCATCGTTGGAGGCTTTAAAGAAATGATTAGACAATCCTTTGTTCAGAATGGAATAACAACTCCTGCCTTGGGAAGGGGGTTGGACTAGAAGGCCTCCAAGGTCCCTTCCAGTTCTATGGTTCTAAACTCTCTTTTCCCTTTCGGAAGGAATTATTTTGGAGGATTATTCTACCGACTGGCAGTGTCTCATCATCTATACATAATTTCTTGAGTTCAAATTAAGACTCTCGCCGTTACTGTAGAGATCATTTGAAAGAACCATTTTTAGATATCCCAGAATATATGCCTACCACAAAGCTAAAATTTGGCTTTAGGTCTTTTTCCTTTTTTTCCTGCCAGCTCTCCAAAGAATCAAGGGATCGATCTTTACAAGATCTCCTTTGCACAGGGTAGAATTTTGCAAAGATCAGGAATATTTTCTACTTTCTTGCAGCTTACCACTTTTTCAGGAAGAAAAGACCTTTCCTTGTTTTCTTCTTCTTTGCCAAAGCTGCCGAGTGAATCTGAGTGATCTAATTGTGTTGGTATTTCACTAAAGTTTAACTACTGTATACAGTTGTTTGCTACAGAGGATGTGCAGTGACCTTTCATGAATGCAGATAATTTGGCATTGAATCCTCTGTTTGTATCCACTCCCAGGCCAAGATAAACACAGGTGGCTCAGGGACAGAAGCTTTGCTAAGGGGACAGCAGGGCAAAACAGACCCCAGAAGGAAAGTTGTTGGGGGTGCTGATGGAGTTATAGCAGGGGTGGGTTCCTGCCAGTTCTAACCTCTTCTATAGAAGAGATTCCACAAATCTACAGTGCCATTTATAACCGGTTCCAGCTCCCTCCCCCCGCCTGTCCGCACATCATCAAGCTGAAGAGTGAGAGGAGGAATTCTGGGAGTTGAAGTCCACAAGCTTGACAATTAAAGCTGTCAAGTTTGAACACCCCTGGGGTTTTTTTCTAAAGAGTTAGGGGTGCGAGGGTCTTGTAACTTGACAGCTTTAAGACTTGCGTGCTTCAATGCCAGAGTTCCTGAGCCAACATTTTGGTTGCTAAGCAAGAGTGTTAAGTGAGTTTCACCATATTTTACAAGTTGGCCATGCTCACCCAGTCACACATGACTGCCAAGCCACTCCCACCCAGTCACATGGCTGGCAAACCACTCCCACCTGGTTACATGGCCAGCAAGCCACTCCCATCCAGTCACATGGCTGGCAAGCCACTCCCACAAAGCAGGCCACACCCACAGAAGAGGTTCTAAAAAAAATTGAAACCCACCACTGAGCTATAGGTAGTACAGGCTTCCCAGACTTCAGTTGTGGCCAAAAATGATTCCCCTCTCCCCCCGTTCTTTATATGTTTTTTTTTTAAAATAGTTTTTATTAAACATTTTTATCTTTAAAAAAAGGAAAAAAAACACAACAAAAAAAGAAAAAACAAGAGAAACATAACAATAAAATGGTTATGCAGCCTTCCTATCGATTTTAACTTCTGTAATAGTGTAATAACAGTTGTACTAACACTTGTAATAATATTAATTGTTCATATCACCATTATATTTACATTGTGGTCAATACTTTAAGTTTGATAGTAATTAGTAACTTTGGTTAATTTTTATTCAATGCTTGTTTAGGGGGGAAAAAACCACAAACAAAGACTTCCATTTCCTGTTTTGGCTTCTTTTTTCTAGCCACTTATAAATTCCATTCCATAGAGAAAAAGGATTTTTCTTATTCTACAAAAGAATTTTATTTCCAGTGGAAAGAAACTACAGGTAGTCCTCGACTTACGACCACAAGTGAGCCCAAAATGTATGCCACTAAGTGAGAAATTTGTTCAGTGAGCTGTGCCCGCTCTTATGGTTTTTTTCTTCTTACCACATTTGTTAAGGGAATCATGTCCGCTGTTAAATTAGTAACAGCGTTGTTAAGTGAATCTGACTTCACCATTGACTTTGCTTGTCAGAAAGTCGCAAATATGAACCTGTTGTCAAGCGTCTGAATGCAAATCGTGTGATCATGGGGAGGCTGCAAAAGTCATAAGCAGTGGTGGGTTGCAGGCGATATGCCCCAGTATGGGCATACCGGAGCTTGCCTAGAGCACTGGATACCATTCCAGTACAGTGCTCCAGAGGGCCCACCCTCTGCCCGAGCTCCTTACCGGTCTTTTAAGTCCATGTACAGCGCGTGCACAATGCTCCGCTGAGCAGCTGGAGCATCGCAGAGGCTTACAGAGGCGCTAAGACTCATGCGCGTGCTGCGTGTATCCATGTGGACACTGCCGGACCCGTTCCAATCGTACCGGTTGGAATGGGATCCGGAACCCACCAGTGGTCATAAGTGTGAAAAGTGGCCATAAGTCACTTTTTTCAGTGCTGTGGTAGCTTTGAACAGACACTAAACGAACTGTTGTAAGTCAAGGACTACATGTATGTACTGTATCTGCTGAAATTCCCTGTTTGATTCATTCTACGTACTGGCTGGTCTCACATCCAGCACCGAGTCCAAAATTTTTGAAAATCATTCTTTGTTGAATAAAACCATAGTGGAGTCATTCCCGTACAAGGCGATGCCCCTCGGATGACCTGTAGTACCATAATAAAGGTTGGTTTTAATGGGAGGTCAGTGCGGCTGGGTCCATCTGTTGAACCAAAGAGAAATTATTGTGATATTTAACCCCAGAAGAACACCGTGGGAAGGAATTTGGGCACTCTCCCAGACATCCTCCCCATTAACTGCTACGTTTTCCAACAGGTTACACCAAGGAGCCCTGGAGGCCCTCTGGTTAGAAGGCAGCATTGCTGGCAAACTCTTCCCACAGCCAGGAGTTTGATCCTGACTGGCTCAAGGTTGATCCGTCCTTCCGAGGTGGGTAAAATGAGGGCCCAGATTGTTGGGGACAATATGCAAATTATGCTGACATTGTAAAACACCCAGAGAGTGCTGCAATGCACTATGGGGCAATATATGTCTTAAGTGCTAGTATTAGTGCCGAAGGTGGCATAGTGGTTAGAATCAGTATTGCAAGCTACAGTACTGATTGCTAAATGCAGTTCAGCAGATCGAATCTTACCAGGCTCAACCTTCCATCCTTCCGAGATGGGTAAAATGAGGCGTGGCACGACAAAACCGCGGTCCACTAAAGCGCGCCCGATTAAAGCACGTACCTGACGTCATCAGCAGCGCGACAAATACGACCGCGGAGAAAAAAGGGTGCTTTAAAAAGCGCTTTTAAAGCAAGCCGATTCACGTAAAGATAAGGGTTAGGGTTAGGGTTAGGGTTAGGGTTAGGTTAAGGGTTAGGGTTAGGTTTAGGGTTACGTTAAGCGTTAGGGTTAGGTTTAGGGTTAGGTTAAGGGCTAGCGTTAGGTTTAGCGTTAGGTTAAGGGTTAGGTTTAGGGTTAGGTTTAGGGTTAGGTTTAGGGTTAGGTTTAGGGTTAGGTTTGGGGGGGTTAGGGTAAGGTTTTCGCGTTAATTTTAACTTTACCGCTCACAGCGTGATGTTTTCGTCGCGCTGTGATGACGTCAGGTACGCGCTTTCGTCGAGCGCGCTTTAGTCTACCGCGGTTTTGTGGTGGAACCAAATGAGGAGCCAGATTGCTGGGGACAATAGGCTGACTCTGTAAACCGCTTAGAGAGGGCTGTAAAAGCAGTATGACGTGGTATATAACTCTAGGTGCTATTGCTATATGTAACTTCAGGTAGTCCTCGACTTACAACAGTTCATTTAGTGACCATTCAAAGTTACTACAGCACTGAAAAAAAACAACTTATGACTGTTATGACTGTTACCACCTCCGCAGCATCCCCATGATCATGCGATCAAAATTCAGGTGCTTGGCAACTGGTTCATACTTATGACCGTTGCTGTGTCCCCAAGGTCATGTGATCCTCCCCTTTTGCGACCTCCCGATGGGGAAGCCACATTTACTTAACAGCCCCGTTACTAATTTAATGACCGCAGTGATTCACTTAACCGCTATGGTAAGAAAAGTCATAAAACGGGGGTAAAACTAAGTTAAGAAATTACTCACTTAGCAACATAAATGTTGGGCTCTGTTGTGGTAAGTCAAGGACTACCTATATGTGTGAAGAATTAGCTATTGGGAATAAACTCTCTGTCCAAGCTCTACCCTTCCAGGTGGACGACAGGAGAAGCGCACGTAATTTATCCCCACATGAATCCAAAATGCCAGAGCCAAGGTAAAGGTAAAGGTTCCCCTTGCACATATGTGCTAGTCGTTCCTGACTCTAGGGGGCAGTGCTCATCTCTGTTTCTAAACCGAAGAGCCAGCGCTGTCCGAAGACGTCTCTGTGGTCATGTGTCCGGCATGACTAAATGCTAAAGACACATGGAACACTGTTACCTTCCCACCAAAGATGGTTCCTATTTTTCTACTTGCCTTTTTTAAGTGCTTTCAAACTGCTAGGTGGGCAGAAGCTGGGACAAGTAACGGGAGCTCACTCCATTACACGGCGCTAGGGATTCGAACCGCCGAACTGCCGACCTTTCTGATCGACAAGCTCAGCGTCTTAGCTACTGAGCCACCACCCACGCCAGAGGTAAGAGATCACAATAAACCCTCTGTGGCCCAGCATGTGATACAAACCTTTCTCAAGAATGGTGTCATATATACTCCATGAAGGATCCTATTTCTGAAGAAGCAGATGCCAAACCACGCAAAAAAAACCAACAAACGCTTCCCCTTATTAACGGAACAAGCCTAACATGTCAGAAGATGGTCAGATAAGGAGAGGACAAAGAAGGGGAATAGAATTATTTGGCTGTCATTTGATTAGGAATGATTCTGATTTTGCATTTTCCAACTAATCAACCCACAAAATGCAGCTATTGTTCTCCATTTGTGTTTTTTCTAGACAACAAAATGTGATCTGCCATAAAAATAAAAATAAAAGCTTAAGAAAAGTCTGTTGTGAAAAATTCATAATAGTATATTGTTATATCTATCAAATTTAGAGACAGCTCGTCTCACAGAGCGAAATGCTGACTTTAATAGCAATAGCACTTAGACTTATATACCGCTTTACAGTGCTTTGCAGCTCTCTCTAAGCGGTTTACAGAGTCAGCCTCTTGCCCCCCCCCCAACAATTTGGGTCATCATTTTACCCACCTCGGAAGGATGGAAGGCTGAGTCAATCTTGAGCCTGGTGAGATTCGATCTGTCAAATTGCAGGCAGCCAGCAGGCACCAAAAGGAGCCTGCAGTACTGCATTCTAACCACTGCGCCACCGCGGCTCTTAACATATAGAATTGCATTGAATTAGGAGGAGAACGGTTTACCCAGACTGTGTATTAAAGAACGACAATCCAGAAGGCCTCCGTCTCAAGAAATTGCAGCAAAATCACATATTTTAGTGCAAAGCTGCTGGGGAGAGCATGGCTTTTCCAACAGGTCCAGAGAAATCTGTACAAATGAACTTGTTTTTATTATCCAGATTGTAGGGCGTTTGCTCCCTTCTTCCCTTAATTGCAGTGGCACGATGCCAAAGTAACTCTCTGCCCTCCTGTTTGTTTTAATTTTAATGGGAGGCATTTGCAAAAGCTCCACTGGCATGGTAGAAGGAAAAACGTTCACATTCTCATCTTGGTCCTTGCAAAAAGGTCCGCTTATTAAATCCCATTATGTGCTCCAGAATATCCTTCTTTGAATTCCCCTGTTCCTCTTTTAATAAGCCAGAATCACTTTTTCCCCCTCCTTTATGTTTACCCTGAAAAAGCAGCCATGCAATTTGTATAACTCTGTCAGGTTCCCCCCACCCCCCTAGCTTGTAAGAGCTGTTGTGAAACCAGCTTGCTTTGATTAGGTTATGGCTCAATATCCCAGCCAGAAAATGAGTCAATTCAGAAACAAGGAGAAGCTTGGTGAAAGATGACAACCAGCATCGGGGAGTGTAATGTTTACGCAGAAACTCCAGAGATACTTACAGCTTTCTAAAACGGCTTGTAAACCAGGCCTCCTATGAAAGAGATGTCAATTTTTAGTGGAAAGCTTTCTCCACCCCCAGGAGGAATGTAGTCTAACCTGATTTTTTTTTTCATTTTTAAAAATTTTATGCATTTAAAGAATTCATAAGGCTGCCTCCACAATTTTAAAGTTAGAATATTTTGGACATGGGATGCGACACATGGAAAAATACAGCATCCGTCACATAATCCTCCAAGAAAAGATTGAAGGCAAATGAGGTCCAGGCAGAAGAAGAACCTCATGGCTTCAAAACCTAAGGGACTGGCTTGGTCAACACTCAGCGGCACTTTTTCATGTGGCTCTTGACAAAACTAGGATTGCCAACCTGGTTGTCAACATCCAATGACGGATATGGCAGAAGAAGAAGAAGAATTCACAATTTGGGATTTTCTGCCATATACATCCATAAACATGACAAAAAACGGTATATGACCAATATAGGTGGTAATACAGGTGATCCTCAATTTACCGCCATTTAGTTTAGCAACTGGTCCTCATACTTATGACTCTGGCATCATCCCCACACTCGCGTGATCATAATTTGGGCGCTTGGCAGCCGGCAGGTGTCTACAACACTCGCAGCGTCCCGGGGTCACGTGATGGCCATTTTCAACCTTTCCGAGTCCCTGAATTTTGATCATGTGTTCGTGAGGATGCTGAGAAGGTCATAAGTAGGAGGACTTGTTGTAAATCAGTTTATCAGTGCCGTTGTACCTTCAGATGGTTGCTAAATGAAAGGTTATAAGTCTAGGAATACTTGATCATTTTGCAGCCTGTGAACCAGTCTCCCACTCTTGGTCACCAAGATCACTAAGAAGCATCCTATTCAAAGAGGTCCAAAGGAGATTGTGATATACAATTGTTTTTTTTCTTCCAATTGTCTTTGGGCTTGAAATCACTGGAGTTTCCATCCTCAAAGAAACGGATTCTACCTGCTGTCAGTAACAAGTGCTGCAAACACCAGTCAGCCAATGGAGCAGACATCCAGGGCCTAATGAGAATTACAGAGTAACACAGATGAAAAGGACCTTGGAGGTCTTCTAGTGCAACCCCCTGCTTAAGCAGGAAGCCATATACCATTTCAGACAAATGGCTGTCCGATCTTGTCTTAAAAAACAGTGTTGGAAGACCCACCACTTCTGGAACTCAAGCCATTCCACTGATTAATTGTTCTAACTATCAAGATATTTCTCCTTAGTTCTAGGTTGCTTCTCTCCTTGGTTAGTTTTCATCCATTGCTTCTTGTTCTGCCTTCTGGTTTTTTGGAAACTAGGTTGACTCCCTCTTCTTTGGGGCAGCCCCTCAAATATTGGAAGACTGCTATCATGTCACCCCCTAGTCTTTCTCTTCATTAGAGTAGACATATATAAGTCTAAGGCAGGAGTGTCAAGCTTGATTTCATTGAGGGATGCATCAGGGTTGTGTTTGACCTTAGGGGCCTGGGCGTGGCCAGCTTGACTCATCAATTTTTGGCCACGACAGCCTCCTGTAGCCTCTGCCAACAAAAATAGAACTCAGGGAGGCCATTGTGGCCAAAAATGGAGCCCAGGTGGTCTGTGTGCAGACTCCAAGAGCTCCATTTTTGTTAGAGGGTTGCAGGAGGCCATTGTGGCTGAAAATGGAGCCTGGGTGGGCTGTGCATGGACCTCCTGAGCTCCATTTTCGCTGGCAGAAGTACTGTGGGCCGGTTCTTTTCTGTTTCTAGGGCAGCCCCGCAGGCCAGATCTTAGAACGTCGCAGGGCGGATCCCACCCCTGGGCCTTGCGTTTGACACCCCTGGTCTAAGGCAACACAATTTACCTGTGTTGAAGTCAACGCCTAAACAGCCCTCCTTCCTGAATCCAGTATAAAAATGCTCTAGTGGCATCTATTGACTTTTAGAGAACTCTTTAACTAATTTCCCTTGAAGTTTGTGTATCCACGGATACAATCGTTTTATTTGTTTTGCTTCACTGCCAAATAAAACTGTGGCAGAAGCTATTCAAAAACAGTAATGCAAACAAACTTATCAGAGGAACTCTGAGCATTTTTCTGGGTAAGCGCTCCCAATTATTTTCTCAGTGCAGTTTGTGGGTTTACAAGAGACTCTGGGTGAAGACTTCCATAGTCCAATAAAACTGTCGAGAGGATCTCCTTGGATCCTTGGTTCAGCAAGGAAAACAGCTGGCAGGGCTTTCAAACTCAAGGCCTGGGGACAGGATCCGGCCCGTGTGGTACTTAGATCTGGCCCACGGGGCTGCCCTGGAAACAGCAAACCACTGGCCCACAGTGCTTCTGCCAGCAAAAACGGGCACCTGAGCTCTGTTTTATGCCCCCACGGCCTCCTGCATCCCTCCGTTTTCACTGGCAGAGGGTGGCAGGAGGCCGTGGCAGCCAAAAACGGAACTCAGGAGCCTGTTTTCACTTCCAGAACGCTCGGGCCGCCACAGGAGCCCGTGAAAGGAGTGATGTTGAGCTGGCCATGCCCCCCCCCCCGCCCCGAGGTCAAACACAACCTTGATGCGGCCCTCAATGAAATCAAGTTTGACACCCCCTGACAGAGCGTGTTCTTTTTATTAGGAACGGCAGCTAACGTTGCACAACGGGAAACATGTTTTATCATTTGCTTGAAGCCTCTTTAAAAACATTAAAGGAAGTATCTTGAGGCGTGGCTGGCATGTCAAAAGCCATTTCAGAATCAAAAGTGTTTGCATGCTGAGTCACAAGATGGTTTGCAGGGTACTGAAGAGGGACACAAGGGGGAGGAGACCCATGGGGCGGTTCTCCTCCAGCGGGGACGGCCACAGAATGAAGCCAGGGATTTGTTCCTGTTTATCTGATGCAGCTAACAGGCAGAAATGTTCTTCTCTGTTGCCTGCAATGAGGCATCTTTCCTTCAGTGTTGATCTAAAATCCACCAGCTGGTGTCAAAAACAAGAGAACTTCAGGAAGGGTTTGTGGGTAGCACCTATCTCCTACCCTACATGGAGATCTGCAGCTCCAGATCTCCCCCCAAAACCATCACCTTTCAATCCACTGTGACCAGGCTTGAAATCCTCTTACCTTTTGGAACCAGGAGCTTGTGTGCAGCACTTCTGCACATGTGCATAAACTTCTGTGCATGCGCAGAGCAGTGGTGGATTCCTACCAGTTCGGACCGGTTTGGCTAAACCAGTGGTGGCCTGGTCACTGGAACTGGCAGCAACCCGGGCCTGCCACACCTCCAAACTGGTTTTCTGGGTGCCGCCATCTTGTTTTTGGCTTTTATGCATGCACAGAACAATTTTTATTATACTGTGCATGCACGCATAGAACGCATCAAGCGCACACGAAGCGCCCATGAGCAAACCGGCAGTAGTGACTGCCAGAACCCACCCCTGACGCGGAGCATCTGTGATGACGTCTGGGCAGGTGGGCAGAGTCTCCCCCGGCTACCAGTTTGCCCAAATTGGAGCAAACCGGCAGAATACCATCTCTGACTGCAACCCTGGGATTATTGACTAGAGAAAGAGCCAGTACTGAAGAGAGATTTTTTGCAGACAACTTTGCCAAATTGCCCTACGATGAGAACACTCTGTTATTTTTTAATTTAGGGAACCTCAGATAAGTGAGATTAATAACCTTAGTCATGGCAGAGTACAAAGCTACTAGCTATCGAGCACAAAATGTGTGTAAATATTCTAAGTGGGTCATCAAGATCAAGCGCTAGAAGAGAGGCCACTGAGATTTTTCCAGGGAAGCTGGAAACCACTCTGGATCACATAGCCTTGATCTCAAGTCCTTTACCTAATAGCTTTGGGGCTGCTCGGTTGAGGAGCCCGGCAAGGACAGAGGGCCTGAGCCAATGACCTCTGGCTCCAGGCAGCTGGTGAAGTTCATGAGGACATTTAAAAAACACTAAAGCAGGCAGCCCTTTTGTGCCTCCAAATTTCCAAGACCTGTGGGCAGTCTTGATGGAAGTTCTTCTCTTGACTTGGACTTCAGTGCCATCGTGTTTAATCAACGGGGCTGGGGATTATGGGAGTTGGAAGAAATGTCCATCTGGGTTCAGTTCCAAGTGGGGAGAAAGACACTGGAAACATGGAGGCTGCTTGGAATGATGGTTTTAATGGTGGACAGGACCACATGGCTTGAAGATGTTGGGTGAAGAAGAAAAAAGGGGAAGAGGTGCTGAGATTCCCTGAGTTTTATGCCCTCTCTGGGCTTTTGAATTTGAGCTTGTGTTCTGATTGGTAGTCAGACTCCCATGGGGCCATGCAAGAGCAATTCTCTATGCTGTCCTGAGTCCTAGGCTTGGTTGATTCTTGCTGGGTGATGATCAGAGGTGGTATTCTGCCAGTTCGCTCCAGTTGGGGCAAACTGATAGTGGCGGTAGTGCGAGGCTCTCCACCACCCAAGATGTCATCAAGGACTTCTGCGGGCACGCTCCCGCTACCGAATCGGTAGTGAAGAAAAGAGGATACCATTAGTGAGGATGTAATGAAAGGACTTTGGGATTCCTATTATGGCTCTGCCTGAAGGAGGTAGATCTTTGTTATGTAGAATAGACTGGCTCAGGCCTTAATGGCCCATTGACAAAGGTGGGGTCAACTGAGTCCCTGCCTCCCTTTTAGGGGGAATATTCTGCCCTTTTAATATTTCCTAAAATATTTTATTTTTCTAGGAGAGGGCTGGGCGCTAACTTCCCGCAGGAGTTTAAACACAAGACTTCTGGAGACCATTGGATGGAGAGAAAGTTACCATCACAGCAAGGCTGATTTTGCTTGACAAGTCAACAACTGAAGAGCAAGTCAAAGAACACCCATCCAATTCACTAGAAAAGCCAGTTTGGTCTACTAATTAAGGCACCAGGCTAGAGACCTGGAGTTTGTGAGTTCTAGTCCTGCCTTAGGCATGAAAGCCGACTAGGTGACTTTAGGCCAGTTAGTCTCTCAGCCCAGTTCATTTCTCAGAATGTTGTTGTTGTGGGGAAATAGGAGGAGGGAGGAGTATTGTGTATGTTCGCGGCCTTGAGTTACTTGCAAAGTAATAAAGGCAGGACAATCTAAAAAATAAATGCAAAAATACTCACAATTTGAGTATCGATTGCTGTTCAACTTTGCATCATTTGCAAGGAAAACGGATTCTTTTCTTGTTCAGGGCAAGTCCTAACTTCCCACTTGGATGAAACTAAATACAAAGGACCGACCACTAAAGGAGACAGCTTCTTTCTCTGTGAGCAGTAGACATATTTTTGCATGAATAAGATTTCCTAGTTCCAAACTCGTCCTTGTTCAAAGGACGAGTTAAACTGCAGAGTAGGAGAAATCGTCCCTGGCCCTTTCTGGGAACTTTAATGTTTTGTTACTTCCTTGATTATTATTATTATTATTTTTAAAAAACAACGGAAATGCTACATTGTCGGTCTCCTTGTAGTGCATTTGGCTGTTTGCTTTTGCGTATTGAATGAGTTGAGTCTTGTTTTGTTTTTCTCTTTCCACATTTGGCATCCTGGAAAACCGAAAGAATGTAGAGGAGGGTCAGACGGGAGAAATCAGTGTCTTTTAAGATCTTAATCTAGCCTCTTAAGAAAGACTAGGCGGTGTTTTTTGTTTATGTAAACACACATGTCATGCAACGTTGTGTGTGTCGACATTTAGAGGGAGCTACAAAAGACACTCAGCATTGTGGTCACATTGCAGCAACAATTTCGGAGAAGCCCCTGAATCAGCCACAGTGTCATTTTTTGAAATCAGACAAGGAAACACTTTTATCTCCAGAACAGAAAGTTTTTTTCCCCCCTGAGCACTGTTATGTTGCCTATATTTTGCCTGTTTTCATACACAATCCCCAGAATTGTGTAGAGTTAACAAATGTGTCCCAATTTCTTTTGGCAAATATCAAAGAACTTGTGTGTTGCATTTTTCTTACGTTGTTTTTTTAAAAACAAGCCTTGGTTCTTTAAATGTTGCTTTACTACAACACGCATTCTCCCAATCTAGTTCATTGTGAGTCAGGTTTAGCCTAGTGAGAGTTCGAAGACCACAACTTGAAAAGGGTTGTGATTGGAACTGCAGGGCCTAGCTAGCTGCTCAGATAGACGGCTCTTGTTCATGAGGTGCTGCAACGCCTTCTTTGCTACTACCACCCTCTCGTTTTCTCCCCTCACATTCTTAATTCAGCTGAAAGTTGGAGCAAAATAACTTGGGAGGAAGATGCTGAAATGCAACCCCCGTACGTACTCCTTAAGCCCCGAGTAGATTCTTCAGATGTTCTCTGTTCTCATCCTAAAGGTTCACCTCACACATATGTGCTAGTCGTTCCCGACTCTAGGGGGCGGTGCTCATCTCCGTTTCAAAGCCGAAGAGCCAGTGCTGTGCGAAGACGTATCCGTGGTCATGTGGCTGCTATGATTAAATTCAGAAGGTGCATGGAACGCTGTTATCTTCCCACCAAAGATGGTCCCTATTTTTCTACTTGCATTTTTACATGCTTTCGAGCTGTTAGGTTGGCAGAAGCTGGGACAAGAAACAGGAGCTCACTCTGAGACGCGGAGCTAGGGATTCGAACCGCCAACCTTTCTGATTGACAAGCTCAGCGTCTTAGCCACTGAGCCACCTCATCCCATGCATCCTCTATAGATGAGGACAAATACCAGTGCTTAGATCTTTCATTTCCTTTCCCTTTCTCCTTTCCTTTCCTCCTCTTCCTTCTCTCTCCATTTTCCTTTCTCTTTTTCCTTTTCTCCTCCTTTCTCTCTCTCTCTGTCTCTCTGTCTCTCTCTCGTTTTCCCTTTCCCTTTCTCCTTTCCTCCTCCTCTCTCCCCCCTCTCTTTTTCACTTTCCCTTCCTCCTTTCCTTTTCCTCCTCCTCTCTCTCTCTCTCCCTCTCTCTCATTTTCCCTCTTCCTTCCCCTCTCCTCTCCTCCTGGGATATGGACTTGCAAGTATGCATAGGAGCCTCCCTCAGTGCAACATTTGGCTCCAGAATCCCCTCCTCTACCCACTGATGAAGGTGGTGTGGGGTTGTAAGGGATAAATGAAGCAGAAGGGTTAGAATATCTGGCTTATAAAATGCTTTTTTAATAGAAATAAGTGGAGGCATCAAAGGCCACTAACATGTACAAAATGTAGGAGACACAAGAAAACCAAAATCAACAGACACATATAATCCAAATTTCCTTTCTACAAAAAAAAAATAAAATCTGCAGTGTGACTGAAAATCATCTTTCAGCATCCAGGACAATCGATAGAAAGATTTCAGCCCAAATGAAACCCATCCGTAAATATCATCCCATCCAAAGCGTTGGGAGCTAGGAAGCTTTGTAATTCTGAGAGGGGGGGGGAGGTTGGACAAGAGGTGATTTCTAGCCTGGGAAAAACTAAATTGACCGCAAAAGTTTCTCCCTCCTTCCACTTTTCTAATTGATTTTTCCCCAAAACCTGAAAGGAGATTGAAACTCATGCTTTTTCATGAGGGGGTCACCAGATCTTTGGATTCAGGGTAGAGAAGGCAGCACAAAGCCCCTTATTGTTGATGTCCAACGTGCCAAGCTAAACTTCAACTGGCTTGATGTATCTCCAACAGAGCTGGCTCATTTTTTGGAAGACAGATAAAGCTAAAATATGGAGGAGGGGATGGAACCTCATAGGTGAAACAGGTATTTGACAGACAGGTATGACCCAGATATTTGATTCTTCCTTTTAAAATTCATAAAATTGGGTTTTTTACCTTATCTTAAACTTACTTTTGGTCATAGTTTATGGGATGGGGGAGATAACCCTCCCACCCCTAATTCTGACAATCTGCACTCTCAATTTTGGACACAGAGCAGATTGTGAAAGCAGGAAACAAAGGTGTGGCCACTTGTGGTCTAAATATCAAATCATACTAGCCTTTTGCAATGATAAAACCAGGGGTGAAATCCAGCAGGTTCTGATAGGTTTTGGAGAACAGGTAGCAGAAATTTGGAGTAGTTCGGAGAACTGGTAGCAAAAATTTTGAGCAACCAGAAAATGCCACCTCTGGCTGGCCCCAAAGTGGGGTGGGAATGGAGATTTTGCATTATCCTTCCACTGCCACACCCAACAAGCCAAACCAGGTCCACTAAGCCACGCCCACAGAACCGCTAGTAAAAAAAAAATGAATTTCACCACTGGGTCAAACCACATCAAAGTGCTCTGCTTAGAAAACCCAGGATGAGTCCGGATGTTGCAAAAATTGTCCGCACTGTGTCCCAGCCTGCGCATGTCGCTCGGCTAGCATTCCCACAGGTGTTGGGCTTCGGCGACAATCATTCCCACGAGTTTGGAGAATGCTAATGTAACCTAATCAGTGTTTGGACCTCGAACAACCAAAAAAACAGGATAAAAGTGAGTTGGGACAAAGCTAAATCCCACTGCATTCAGGGAAAGCTGGTCATGCGCTTCCATGCTTGTTTACACAGAAGTAGGCTCCAGGGAATTTAGCCCGGCTGAGCCCCTATCATAGATGCAGGACTGCAGCTGAAATAAACATCCCATCCAGAGCCAGCCCATTATGAAGAGTCCCCAAGTTATTTCTCAACTGACTAGGGTCTGTTTAGGGATTTTAATTTCGACGCTCCTGGGAGAAATCAGAACGTGTGTTTGGTAAGTGGAAGATGCAACCTCCTTCCTCTTAAGCTGTGAACATAGCGACACTCGTGTTAAGCTTATTTACTTACTTGCCAATAAGCACGTATTGGAATTTGGAATAGTCCAAAAGATGAGGAAGAACGTATCTTCAGAAAGACCCTGTGTTCTTTGGCATATGATCCATAACAGCCACAAACACAGACTGGGTTTTAGAAGAGGGTTGAAGATATGTTCATAGAAGAAAGGCCTAGAATGATGCCTTCACAGAGTGCATTTTGGTTGGGAATCATAGAGTTGGATCTCAAAGATTGGGAATCATAGAGTTGGATCTCGAAGATTGGGAATCATAAGAGTTGAATCTCAAAGATTGGGAATCATAGAGTTGGATCTCAAAGATCTTCAAATGCAGGGACTACAGCTTGGTGGGATCATAAATGTTTGCCATGGGAGAAGGGCCGGTCTCAATTGTTGGCATTGCCATTTAGAAAGGGCAGCTTATAGGTGACAATAAGCCTCATCTCTGTGTAAAAAAAAACCCTAGAGAAATAGATCTTGAGGCTTGTAGATGAGCAGATAATTAAATTTGATAGAAGGAACCCATAGATAATTGGGGAGAAGGGTTTTCAGTACACTGCTTTAAGGTCTGCTAGATCAACCCATCACAGTTGCATGGACTTCCTTCTGAAAACGCTAGCCATCTCTTCCCCCCTTCTCAGATCTCACTTTGACCCACAGAGGTCCAGCGTTGGCCCAGGTTCTCCTCTCTAAACATGCTTACCACTGCATTAAAAAAAGAAATCACAAGTAATATCATTCCCACGTACAAAGTTTTGGATAGACAGATGCTCTTCTGAAGGCACATGATCCACCTAGCAGGTTTCCCAGGGCCTGGCTCACGGTAGACAAGCAGAAGAAGTCCCAGATGGTTTCCCAAAGCAAGGAAGGATGCTTTCGTCTGGATATAGCAGAAGGCAATCCGTGAAGGCACTAGTGCTACACGAGTGCCTCGAAGTAGGGCACATAATCAAATCAGTGAAACCCAAATCAGTGAAACCCAAATCAGTGAAACCCAGAGCAAGAGCTATTTTTATTCAAAACATGGAGGCTAGGAAGTCCTCTCCTCCAAGGGAAGTGCTGGTTAAGTGCCATCTCTAATCTCCCTTCTGGAAGCTCTTCTACTACTTAAAAAAGGAAGAGATCAAAAGGATAGCTCTCCAGGTATTTCTCTGTGCAGTTCTTGTCCGATAAGGCGGACACCTGTGTTTAAATGGCAGCAGTGAAAGGAACCATTCCCACCCATTCCCTCTCAAGCACTGCTGAAATGAAGGAAGTTTGGAGAACCCCAAGATGAATGCGTTGGGGGTGCTCCATCTAGTTCTGGAATTTAGAACCAGTTCCCGGCCTCAGGATCTTAAACCGATCCCTCTGGCCCAGGGTCCCATTGGTGGATCTGGGAAATTGATAATAATCAAGTGGATTCCTAAGAGCCTGAAGGCTGCCAGCTCGGATTCAGAAGGGTGGAAGAAAGATGGATGTAGCTTCTGAGAGGCATAGCAACGATGTCTTCTCCCTTCAATCGGAGACAGCAGGAAACAAAAGACGAATTCCTTTCCACCAAAGAGTTTGGACACTTCCTTTCTGATGCAACCTCCCACTTCTCATCTCAGTTGCCTGGACAGAGCAACCCGCAAGCAAGAACTCCAGTGCAAGAGGAGGGGGAGACCCCAGCAATAGCTACCTATCCTAATCAGTTTCCTAAACGACAGCAGGACAGACATTCCCAGAGCAAGTGCACCGAAAGAAGCAGCTGGCGGTAAATCTCCAGCAGCCGGCGTCCCCTGAACTCAGTCCCGCTTCAGCCGGATTTTGTGTTTGACTTTGACCGTCATGTAGAGGGCTGTGAGGCCACAGGAAGCCATCAGCACAAGGCACATGATGGAAAAAAAGGGAGCGAGGTCGCCATGCAGGTCAGCATAAATGTGCCGCCTAGTCCGGTAATCGAGAAGCACTGCCTCTAACTGGATGAAGGTACAAAAAATGAGGAACATGTGGAAGAGCTGGTGGCCTTGTCCCACAAAGTGACACTTCCCGGGAAACCACTTCTCGGGGTAGGGGTAGGCGAAAAAAAAGGCTGCAACCAGGAAGCACAAAACGTGGCACTTATGGTAGGTAGCAGCCAAGTCGCTTTGTCCGGAGATGGTCGAGGTGTAGATACGATGGAGCACAGGGCTGATGTCTAAAGCATAGGCTACCGCAGAGGGCATTTCCTGGCAGAGCCGGCCCTGCAGACGGGACAGATGTGGGCATCGGTATTTGGCATAGCAGGAGCCAACACAGGACAGCCAAGCCAACCCCACCGCACCCGGAATGTAGAAACTGGAGATCCAGGCGTGCCACTCTGGCTCAATGGCGTAGTAATAATGCACCAAAGCGCTACCGTACTGGTAGGTGGCCACCCCTACATAGTCCAAGAAGAAGAAGGTGTAGTGGCAGAACTCAGATTTGGCTTGCAAGAGATGAGCCAAGGTGCTGCAGGTGGAGTAGATGATGGAAGACACAGCCACGATGCAGAAGGGCTGGGCGTGCGGGTCGCCCACAAAATCCACGATCTGGGAGAGTTGCCAGAAGCGCCCCAGCAACATGAAAGCCGCCAGCAGATGCGTCCAGACGTTGAGCGCTTCGTTGTGCTGCTGGAAGAGGGACAGGAAGTAGAAGGCCCAATTCCGGTGGAGGGGCCGGTAGCCGGCGTGGATGTAGGGCTTCCGGAAAAGCTGGGGCACCTCCGAGGCTGCCACCGTGCAGGAGGGAGCGGGCAAGGACTTGGAGAGGAGTTGAGGGATTTTGCACAAGTGCTGGAGGTTGATGAAGAGGCGGCTGAGTTTTTCGGAGACAATCGTTGCCATGACCGGAAAGTGGGTGACCTTGAAGTGGGAGGGAGGAGAAAAAAAAAGACATTCAGAGGGAGAATACAGCAAAGCCAGCGGGATGGATCTTGATCAGCATTCTAGGACAACGGAAGTCGTGGGCTAGCAGGCCACTGGGAGGAAGCAGATGTGTGCACCAACACTCCCCTCCCCCCCCCGGCAACACACAAACACAATTTGACAGGAACTTAAGACTGCGACCACCTGGTGCCTCTTCATCTGGAAATTAAGCTTCGCTGCTGGACTTGCTTTATAAGTAAACACACCCACTACTATACCGCTTGGATACAAGCAAAACAGGAGTGCAGAAAAGAACAAGGAAGTAAAATGGAACAATGCTAAATGGGTGTATGGCTTTACGGTTTTACCCCAAACAACCTGGAGCCTTTGAAAGCAAGACTTGAAAAGTCAGAAATTGGAGGCTTAGTGGAGCAGTGGGCCAGGCAGAACACTTCAGTGGATATAAGCTAATTGATCGCAAACCATTCTTACCTTGATTAAGATTTGACAAATCTAGCAATACTCCTATCTCATCAGTTTTCTAGTTAGTTGGTTAGTTAGTTAGTTAGTTAATTAGTTTACTTTATTGTCATTGCACCCCCTACAACGAAATTAAATGCCATCTTCAGTGTACATTGTAACTATAAAAATAAAAACACAAACACACATCCTTCACATTCTATACAATTAATTGAAAACCCCTGATATTGCATTAATCTTGCACTATACAGTAGAATTCAATATGGTTACTGCCCTGGGATAGAAGCTGTTTTTCAGCCTCTTTGTCCTTGTTTTTATTATCCTGTACCGTCTGCCAGATGGTAATAGTTCAAAAAAAAGGGTGCCCAGGATGAGATGGATCTTTAAGAATGTTTTGAACTTTCTAAATAGTCCAAGAAGAATTAATTCTAATTCTAAAGTTTCTAAACTGCCAAATTGCATAACTCCAGATCGATATACCATAATCCAGGGGTTCCCAACTCCCAATTTGTGGACAAATACTCATCTGTGGCAGAAACTGGGCCATGCAAAGAAGTGAAGCCCCATCCACAGGATGTTAGTAGCACACAAACCTCATGCCCCCTCCGATCCACGGAAAAACCTCTCTTTCCATGGAACCACTCAAAAGTTTGGGTCTAACCCAGATATATAAGCAAGGGATGAGTAAATGAGGTGGGGATGTGCACAAGTGGTGAAATTCAATTTTTTTTACTACCTGTTCTGTGGGTGTGGCTTGGTGGGCGTAGCAGGGGAAGGTTACTGCAAAATCCCCATTCCCTCCCCACTCCTGGGGCCAGTCAGAGGTGGTATTTGCCCATTGTCTGAACTACTCAAAATTTCCGGTTCTCCAGAATCTGTCAGAGCCTGTTGAGTTTCACCCCTGATGTGCACCCAATACAGGTAGTCTTCGACTTACGAAGCACAATTGAGCTCAAAATATATGTTGTTGAGTGAAACATTTATTGAGTGAGTTTTGCCCCAGTTTACAACCTTTCTTCCCATGGTTGTTAAGTGAATCACTGCGGTAGGTAAGTTAGTAACCCAGTTGTTAAGGGAATTTGGCTTTCCCATTGACTTTGCCCGTCAAAAAGTTGCTAAAGGCAACCCCGTGACCTTGGGATACAGCAACATTCGTAAGCGTGCACCAGTTTACCAAGCATCTGAATTTTAATCATGGAGATGCTACAATGGTCATAACTGTGAAAAACATTTATAAATCCCCCTTTTTTTCAGTGCCGTTGTAACTTTGAACGCTCACTAAGTGAACTGTTAAGTTGAGGAATATCTGTACAAAATTACTTACAACCTTCCTGGATTACACATGATAAAATTCTGCTTAGGATACTGTACAGCAAGAGTGTTAAACTCAAGGCCCATGGGCCGAATTCGGCCCACGGGGTGCTTAGATCTGGCCCTTGCCCTGGAAACAGCAAAGGACCAGCTCACGGCTCTCCCGAGCTCCTTTTTCACTGGCAGAGGGTTGCAGGAGGCCGTCACAGGCAAAAGAACAGCCCGGGAGCCTGTTTTCGCGGGCAGAGCGCTCAGGCCACCACAGGCGCCTCCGACACAAGTGACATCGAGCTGGCCACACCCCTTTGCCGAGCTCCTTCCCCTGGCCCTCCTGAAGTCAAACACAACCCTGATGCAGCCCTCAATGAAATATGCTGTACAGCAATTTAAAGGAATGGAGATAATATGTGGGTGGCCTAAAAAGGTACACAAAGGAAATCAGAATCAGACCTGGGGGGAAAAAAACACACCAAATGGCTCCTAACTTTATGGAGATGGGGAAAATTACAGGAGAAATGACAGGAGCTCAGCTCAGGGGCTGTGTGTCAGGCTTGGAAGCCATCGGAGGATAGGGCCTCAAGCCTGTTATTACGGGAAACTGGGAGAGGGGATGGTATGGAGCTTGGGAGATCTGTAGCCATAACAACATTCCTTCTCAGAAAGTCAAGATTGCCTTATCCCTGCACCTGGATGAATGTGGATGGGAGGAATCTTCATCGACGGCAGAGACTGATTGGACCATTTGATGGACTTGTGGGTATTGTTGGGCCAGGGTCTTGAACTTTAAAGTGGGTGGGAAAACCTGGAAGCTTTCAGATTTGGGTTTTCCCAGATGTGCCAACATGGCTCTTCTAATAAAATGGTGTTTTGAGAAACTTCTTGCCTCGAGCTATTGTTTCATAGAGGATGCTATTTGGAACCCTGACACTGCGTTTGTGTGTGTCCACAGGAGAGAGAGAAAGAGAAAGGGGGAAGAGATCATCCTTCTTAAAAGACTGCCTGCTGCAGCACATCTGCACTACCTAACAGCTGTTCCCCCCCCCCTCCTCTAGGCTTGTTTTTCTCTCCTAGCCAGAAGAGAAATGTGCAGGGCTAGTGGTCTAAGGGAGACATCAGCTACAAGGCATGTGACAATGAGTCTTTCGCCAGGCAGCCGTGAGACCAAATAAGCTTTTTGGCATCACGAGAGTGTTGCTATGGGCCGTTTGACAGGCAGAGAATGCGATGCGCCCGGCGCGCCACTCAGGAGCAGCGTGGCTGGGTAGAAGAATTAGTTCCAGGGCTCTTTGCTTTTAACTGCTGTTCTAGAAGCCTGTCAAAACCTCCGGTAGATTAAAAATAAAAAAATCCCCCAGTTTGAAAATGATTGTCAGGCATCATATTTCTTCTGGCAGCTTTGTCCTCTTGTGCAACACAAGAAGCAGATTGGTTACTTCCTCAAATGTCTTCTTCAGTCAGGCCGCACTTTCTGGATGGGAAGGATTACATTTCACTATCTCTGTCAGATGCCAAAAACCGACTCGAGATTGACTCCAAAAATCAGACACCAGACAAATAACAATCACCTTCTCTGCATCGCTTCTCTCCCCAGTCAGATGTTCTCCATATGTGTTGGACACCCAACTCCCACCACGCTAAGTACAGGTGATGGACTTGGCAGTCAAGACACATCTGGAAGCACTTGGGGGAGGAAAGGCTGATCATATGAAGATCTGGTAAGGAAGGTTAAAAGCAGTCTTGTGCTTTTAACTTGTGTTCACACGGTTATGCTTGACCTCACTGGGGGCCTCAAGAGGTCAACTTGAGAGCAGAGATACAGGAGTAAAGTTCTTCACAACTGTAACCACAGCTTCCACACAATGGGAGGTGGTGTTGTGGCCCGCCAGCGGCCAGCGGATCTGGCAGCAGAGTCGGACAGTGAAGAGGTTGGGGAGGAACATGGACCAATCCTAGAGGCTGGGGAAGGCTCGGACGAGGGCTCTACATTGGAGGCAGAGACAGGGCCGAGGATGTCTGGCAGCGATCAGGTGCCTACGGAGCTAGACAGTAGTGAGGCAGAGGAACAGTGGGAGCCTGTTCCCAGTGTGCACATACGCAGAGCTACCAGAAGAAAAAAACAACTCAGAAATCAGGGCCGACTTGGGAGTAAAGTCACTGGTGGAAGGTGATTGGCCCCTCCCATAGGACATAAAAGAGGAGCGAAACGGGAGTGGGCTTTTGCAGGAAAAAAATCATTCGTTCGGTCGTTAGATTCGTTTCAGGAGTCTGAAAATCTGTCCGTGACTCTGCCCAGTCTTTCCTTGCATCCCATCTCATTTGGAAAATATTTACATGGCAGCTTTCCAAAATAGATAAGGTCTGTAGTCATAAATATTTGAAAGACTGTTTAGGCCTTTGCTGAATGTGAATGAGATGAATTCACATTTGTTTAATAAAAGGGGTTTTGTTGGGACCAGGCCTCTGCCTTGTGCTTTTTGGGGAAGCCTAGGTCAGAATAGGTTGGTAAGAATAATCCAATGTCACCATCTCCATCTTTTTTCATTCCCTTCTTGCAGATGCCCTTGATTTTATCTGTTTTATTTCTGTAAATAAATGAATAATAATAATAATGCTCATCTATTCTAAGAACATAGGCTTCATTTCTCATGTAACCTTCAACCTTCCATAGTTGTGGAGAGGATGGTTAAGAGACTGCCTCAGATTGTGGGGCTGCCTTTATTAGTAATTCTCTTGCTAACTAACCTCTTTGGATGGCCAGAAAGAGAAGAACGCTTTCTTTTGGTCTGCAGAAATATCTAGGGAGTTTGCCATATTTGGTGCAGAGTAACTGCCATAAAAGGCCCTAGGATTTTCAAAGGACATCTTGATTTATTCCCGTGGGAT
The DNA here is from genome assembly GCF_051295495.1 of Thamnophis sirtalis. Lineage (NCBI taxonomy): Eukaryota > Metazoa > Chordata > Lepidosauria > Squamata > Natricidae > Thamnophis > Thamnophis sirtalis. The sequence goes on along the minus strand of NW_028261393.1, from coordinate 19,399,130 downwards.
ACGGCTTGTTATTTGTTTTATTAGGTGTGTAGAAAAGTATTAATTTTCCGCTTGAGTTCTGTGCAAGCATATCTGTAAGAGGCAAGCAAAAGAAGTCAAGATGCAAATTGTAACCTTGTCGCTTTTTAATGCCCATTGTTGTGCACACAGGGACCAAGCTTAGATGGCAAGGTGTACAGAGGGCGGAATGTGACCTAGAAGATGGGAGATATATGCAGGCACAGTTTCTTGGCATAAAGCTCTGAAGCATATTTTAAGTCCACAAGGAAATAACATCTTGAAGAAGCTCAGGAAGAGCATCCCCTAATTCACTGAAGTAAAAGCTCCAAGCATAATCAGATTTGCATAATTCTGTTATTATGGCCAACCTCAATAAAAGTAGTTTTTGCCTTCCTGGAGTGGGGTGTGTGCGTTTGTGTGTGTGTGTTGATTTTCTGCTCTGGTCTACTAGCGGAAGGATAGAAGGATACCATCTATATCTTTTTTTCATTCCTTTCTTGCCTTTGTCTGAATCTGCTTTTCTTCCCTAAGTAAACTAATAAGAGCAACACTGTAGAAATCAGGAAAATGAGCTAAGAACAAGGTAAAGTGGGCTAGAGAAATAACTGAGTTGGTCAAAAGGATTAGGAAAGCTGCAGAGGTGAAATTCAGCCGGTTCTGAGCAGTTCTGGAGAACCGGTAGTGGAAATTTTGAGTAGTTTGGAGAACTGGCAAATACCATCCCTGATTGGCTCCACCCCCATCTTTTTGCTGCCTCCGGAGTCCCAGCTAATCAGCTGGGGCTTCTTATGTTGCCCTGAACAGGAGAACAGAGTTGGAAAGCAGATTGGTGGGGTGGGGAGGAAATGGGTATTTTGCAGTATCCTTCCCCTGCCATGCCCACCAAGTCACACCCACAGAACCGGTAGTAAAAAATTTTGAATTCCACCACTGGAAATCTGGGTTTTGTGGTTTTGTTTTTAATATTTTTAAGAACATATATGTGAGTTGCAGCTTAATGGCAAACAGGTGGCCACAAATGCACTGACAATTAGGCCAAGACTTTCTGATATCCAATAAGGCTCCTACTACCATATTTTTCGGACTATAGGACGCACTGGAATATAAGACGCACCATAACTTTGAACAAGTAAATTTTTAAAGAAAGGTTTTGCACTCGGCAGGCCTCCCAAACCCTCTGCACGCCTCGTTTTATTTGCAAAAAAAAGGGGGGCATGTAGAGCTTTGGGAGGCTTGTAGAGTGCTCCTGGGGGCTCAGGGGTTTTTGCTCATTTTTGCCCTCCTCAGCCCTCAGGAGCACTTTGCAAGCCTCCCAAACCCTCTGCATGTCCACTTTTGCAAAGGGGGTGGGGTTTCATAGGCCAAAAATGCTCTATTCAGTGTATAAGACACACCCAGATTTTCACCCTCTTTTTGGGGGGAAAGGTGCATCTTATACTCTGAAAAATATGGTAACTTGCCTATTGGATGTGGTGTCTTGTAGCTAACATGGGCGTTATCAGGCTACAAAGGAAGTGTGTTGAAAAGGAGGCTCTGAGTGCTGGATAAGGATGATAAGGAGGGTGAAAGCCCATGGGGTGGGGAGGGTGGGGGTGGGGATTGGAATCTGTTCAGCTAACACATCCTAGCAAAATCCCAAACAGCAGAGTCAGAACAGAGAGGCTTTGGAAGCAAGTTTCTGGATTCCAAGACCTAAAAATGAGTCCCAGGCTTGGTGAGAGACAGGAGGACACGCTGACTGTCTTCATGTAACACTCTCAACTTGGCTGTGACCCAGTGGTGGGTTACGACCAGTATGCCCCAGTACATACATACCAGTGCCTGCCAGGAGCACCAGGTACCATTCCAGTACGGTGCTCCGGAGGGCCTGCCCACCCGTCCGTGCTCCTTAACAGTATTTGATGTTTTCGGGGCTTCTGCGCATGTGCAGAGCTGCTGGAGTGTCGCACAGGCATTGCAGAGCATTGCAGGCAGTAAGTGCACATGCATGCGCTGTGCACATGTCCGCTCATGCTGGGCCTGTTTGTGGTGGACGCCTGGTCCCATTGCACCGTACTGGTTGCAATGGGATCTGGAACCCACCACTGCTGTGATCACAACAGAGCCCAAAATTTCAGTTGCTAAGCAAGGTAGCTGTGAAATGGAATTTTGCCCCATTTTATGATCAGTCTTGCCACAGTTGTTAAGCAAATCACTGCAGTGTTAAGTGAATAACACCGTTGTTAAGTGAATTGGGCTTCCCCATGGACTTTGCTTGTCAGAAGGTCGCAAAAGCAGATCATATGACTGGCAACCAGGGGTGGGTTCCTGCCAGTTCTAACCTCTTCTATAGAAGAGGTTCCACAAATCTACCGCGCCGTTTAGAACTGGTTCCAGCTCCCTCCCCCCGCCCGTATGCACCACACTTTCCCCGCCTGCCGCTCACTGATTGGCTGGCTCACCAATCGCCTTTCCCGTCTCTAAGAGTCCTATCGAAACCTTAAAGTCTTACAGCTGTCAAGTTTGAACACCCTTGGGTTTTTTTTTTCTAAAGGGTTAGGGGTGCAATGGTCTTGTAACTTGATAGCTTTAAGACTTGCGTGCTTCAAATGCCAGAGTTTCTGAGCCAACATTTTGGTTGCTAAGCAAGAGTGTTGTTAAGTGAGTTTCATCACATTTTACAAGTTGGCCACGCCCACCCACTCACATGACTGCCAAGCCACTCCCACCTGGTCACATGCCTGGCAAGCCACTCCCACCCGGTCACATGGCTGGCAAGCCACTCCCACAAAGCAAACCACACCTACAGAAGAGGTTCTAAAAAATTTTGAAACTCACCACAGCTGGCAACTGACCTAAATACATGCCAGTTGCCAAGCACCCCAATTTTGATCATGGGATTATGAGATGCTGCAATGGTGGAAAATGTGAAAATGATCATGTCGCTTTTTTTCAATGCCTCTATAACTTCAAATGGTTACTAAGCCAATGGTAAGGCTACCTGTACTTAAGGAACTGTTTTTCAGCTTTACACACAGCATGGAATCTCCCAGCAAACAGGATGGGTTCATTGGATACTGCAAACCAATTAAAAAGAAGCCATGATTAAAACTAACCAAGTTTAACATGCTGTGTGAATGCAGCATTGGTTAACACAGAGGATACAGAACAGAATAAGACTTGGAATGGACCTTGGAGATCTTATAGTACAGGGGAGTCAAACTCGATTTGAGGCTGCATCAAATTTGTGTTTGTCCTTGGGGGGGGGCGGGATGGGCGTAGCTAAGATGGACATGGCCAGTTCGACATCACTCGTGTCAGGGCGCCTGTGGTGGCCCAAGTGCTCAGCCAGCAAATGGGCTCCTGAGCTCCATTTTCGCTATCAGAAGCACCGTGGGCTGGTCCTTCTCTGTTTCCAGGGTGGCGCCATGAGCCAGATCTAAGCACCCTGTGGGCCGGTTCTGCCCCCAGGCCTTCAGTTTGACCCTCCTGTTCTAGTCCAACCCCCTGCTCAAGTATGAAACCCTGTACCATTTCAGACAAATGTCCAATCTCTTCTTAAAAACCTCCAGTGTTGGATCGTCCACAACCTTCGGAGGCAAGCTGTTCCACTGGTTATTTGTTCTGACTGCCAGGAGATTTCTCCTTAATTCTAGATTGGTGCTTTCCTTAATTAGTTTCCATGCATTGCTTTTTTGCTCTTCCTTCAGATCAATTCCCTCTTCTTTCTTTCTCCCTCTTAGATATTGGAATATTGCTATCATGTCACCCATAGTCTTTCTTTTCATCACGCTAGACATACCCAATTCCTGCAACCGTTCTTCATATGTTTTAGCTCCAGCTCCCTAATTATCTTTGTTGCTGTTCTCTGCCCTCTTTCCAGAGTCTCAACATCTTTTTTACATCATGGTGAGCAAAACTGGATGCAGGATTCCAAATGTGGCATTACCAAGGCATTATAAAGTGGCATTAACACTTCCTGTGATCTTGATTCTATTCCTCTGTCATTACCAAACATCCAATCATCACTGAACAATTTTTCAAGATAATTCAAAAAATGACAACCAGGGACCTATAAAACCCCCTCGTTTTATAAAACGAAGGAAAACACAATCACAAAATCCATCTGGATGGGCCCAGGTGTATGAATCTCTCTTGTTAAGCGCCAGAGGAATCAAGAGATCCAGGCAGTTCAAATGGGTAATACAATATTTTTTGCAAGTTTAAGCTCTCTACAAGAATCTGAACTACTAACAGTCCAAGGAAATTGGTGATAGATAAAAGTCACAGGAATTCAAGGAGGACTGGGCTTAGATCTCTTGTGGGAGTGAAGGGACTCATGACGTGTTTGACCACTCCCTCGGGCTCTGCCTGGTCATCTCCTACCTCTCTTCTCTAGCCTCCTTTTCGAATTCAGTACAGTTGAATGGTACTTAGAAAGTAGGAAGGGAACAAATGGCTAACAAAAATCTCTGAATGCATTTCATTCATTTTTTTAAAAAAAATTCTTTTCTGTTCTCAAACACCACCCAATAAGGGCTATATAAATAGAAATTACACTCAGATTTTATCTCAAAAGTGATGGTGCTTAAACCTGAACGCCTTCTGCATAGACTCCTACACAGCAACAGAGTGTGGGGTAAGGGATTATGAGCATACCAGGAATACATCACTCATGAAAAGGTCCAAGGAAGTAACAGAGGGATACAATCAAGATCAAGTGAGGTACTAATACCACTCTATAAAGCCCTAGTAAGATCACACTTAAGAGTACTGCATCCAGTTTTGGTCACCACACTCTTAAAAAGATGTCGAGACTCTAGAAAAAGAGCAGAGGAGAGCAACCAGGATGATTAGGGGACTGGAGGCTAAAACATATGATGAATGGTTTCAGGAACTGGGAATGGCTAGTCTAGTGAAGAGAAGAACCAGGTATGATAGCAGTGTTCCAATACTTGAGGGGCTGCCACAGAGAGGAAAGGGTCAGGATATTTGCCAAAGCACCTGAAGGCCAGACAAGCAATAATGGATGGAAACCGATCAAGGAGGGATTCAAACTAGAAATAAGGAGGAACTTTCTGACAGTGAGAACAATCAACCAAGTTGCCTCCAGAAGTTGTTCATCAATTGAGACTTTCAAGAAGAGACTGGACTGCCATTTGTCAAAAATGGTGTAGGGTCTCCTGCTTGAACAGGGGGTAGACTAGATTACCTATATAAGGTCCCTTCCAACTCTGTTAATCTGTTATTTTGTATGTTCCCTACTAAACAAAAGGTATCTCAAGATCTACCAATTCAGTTTGGAGATGTTTATTCATATGGCAGCTGAGAATGGAATCTCCATAATCGGGAATAAGATATCTGCACCTTGACCCCTGAGTGGATGTTGTTGAAAAATCGTGACATACACTTTTGGGTTTTTATTTGTCCAATCCACACTAGTAAACTTTGTGAAGATTTGATAGCCAACAGATGGGACAGGATATCTTAAGTGTTTCGAATGTAAATCCAGCCACGTGAAAGATCTCCAAAAGAAGTTGTATTTTTGATAAATATAAAATAAATCATTTTGCAGATGAAATAATTAGAGGCATTTAAAAAAAAACTGGCTTTGATTTCCCTTTGAACAATATCACACTCAGCCTTAGTCTCCCTGGAAATGCCGCCCTTTACAGTTTCAAAGGCATCTTTTCATCTCCTGCCAGAGATGGCTAATTCAGGGCTCGAGCCAATTCTTCATCTGACTGAGATCGCTTCATGAAATAACAAGCGATGGTCTTGCAAGACATTCAAAGGGGAAAAAACACCCCCAAAGTCTACTCCGAATCCAGCAAGCGCAGCCAAAGGAAATTCACTGTGGGTTTGGTTGAGGCCAGATTAAAATCCACAGCCAAGATTGGGATCTATGGTGGACTAGGGGTGTGTGCTTTATTTTATTTTGTTTTGCTTATATGCAACCCATCTCACTACCGAGTGGCTTGTGGGCGGGTGTTCTTTTATTTAATTTTTTTTTAAAAAAAAAATCTGGTTTCCTGGGGACCCACTGGCTGGATCTGGTGTTGCAATGAGATTATTTGAGAGTCAGGAACTCGGTTTTCTGGGTGGGTTTAAACAAGTCCTAACAAATCCATTTTGGGGTTTCCCTCCCTCCCCCCAGCAAGGAAACCTACCCACTGAAAATCGGTGAATGTGCAGATGAATATTTTCTGCACAGTTAATGGTGCCTTCTGGTTGTTATAAAAACCAGCTAACCAGGTCTGGTCAATCTACTGGTTTTGCCCTCCAGAGCAGTGGAGTGAATTCCACCCCCCCTTTTGTTTTTAAATGAAGAAAGCACTCCCAATTTTTGCTTCACACACACAGAAAAAAACATGGAATATATTTTGCATAATACCTCCCTCGGATTCTTCAGAAATTCACCTTGCTTCCTCCTTTCTTGGTACACTGGAAAAAACTGGTCCAAGCCAATCAGCATCAGTTACACCCATGCAGGTCACGCTTTAACCAGGCAGAGAAGGACTCAACAAACACAATTGCCCTTCGTGCTAAAACTTTATTAGTGCTGCCTCACGTTTTGCCTTCTTGTCTGACCGGACCTGCTTAAGATGACAACTGTGTGTGGGGGGGGTGTTCATTACCCTATTTCTCTGAAAAAAAGACCTCCCTGGATAATAAGCCCAATCGGGCTTTTGAGCGCATGCGCTAAAATAAGCCCTCCCCGAAAATAATGCAACACAGCAGCAGCCATGAGGTGACCACGCTCACCGCTTCCTACACCTCAGAAATAATAAGACTTTCCCGAAAATAAGCCCAAGTGCTTATTTCGGGAGTCAAAAGAAAATAAGACCCTGTCTTATAGTCAGGGAAACACGGTATTAGCAGTCATGTCCTGTGAACACAACCAGGGTTGACTTTGAGAGCTGTGGTTCTCACAGTGGTGAGTTCCTACTGGTTTGGTCAAACCGGTAATGGTTTGCCGGCCTGGGTCATTAGAACCAGCAGCGACCCAGGCCTGCCACACCCCTGAACCGGTTCTCCCGGCAGCACCATAGGCGCCACCATCTTGGGTTTTTTTGCTTTTGTGCATGTGCAGAGCAATTTTTGTTGCACTGCACATGCACACACAGTGCACATCAAGCATGCGGGCAGGACGCAGCCATGAGCAAACTGGCAGTAGTGATTGCCAGAACCCAGCCCTGAGTCTTCATGCATCCAGAAGGATGCCTGGGCCATCGATGCTGATACAATACAATACAATACAATACAATACAATACAATACAATACAATACAATACAATACAATACAATACCGGAGTTGGAAGGGACCTTGGAGGTCTTCTAGTCCAACCCCCTGCCTAGGCAAGAAACCCTATACTGTTTCAGACAAATGGCTATCCAACATCTTCTTAAAGACTTCCAGTGTTGGAGCATCCACAACTTCTGGAGGCAAGTTGTTCCACTGATTAATTGTTCTAACTGTCAGGAAATTTGTCCTCAGTTCTAAGTTGCTTCTCTCCTTGATTAGTTTCCACCCATTGCTTTTTGTTCTACCCTCAGGTGCCTTGGAGAATAGCTTGATGCCCTCTTCTTTGTGGCAGCCCTGAGATATTGGAACACTGCTATCATGTCTCCCATAGTCATTCTTTTCATTAAACTAGACATACCCAGTTCCTGCAACTGTTCTTCATATGTTTTAGTCTCGTCCCCTAATCATCTTTGTTTAGGGGACTGGAGACTAAAACATACACGAGGCCTGGTGTCTCCCATCATCTGCTTTTTGTTCCTTTCTACTTGGGATCTTTCTTGATCCTTAGCCAGCATCTCAGCACATGACTTCAGGTGGCATACATCGTAAAACATAAAAGCATTTAAAACAGGAGCAAATGAATATACCATACTTGGCACCAAGTAAAACTGTTACTAGGGATGGTCATACAGCCAGGAAACTGGGCATACAAAGAAGACTCCATGATGTTGTGAAAGTTGAGTGGGCTAGGGGGTGAGTTACTCCTGGTTCGGCCTGGATTGGACGAACTGGTAGTAGCAGCGGCGGGAGGCTCCGCCCACACACCCAAACGCTTCTGCGCATGTGCAGAAATGTTGTGCGCATGCATGAGTGCAGGCACAATTGCACCTGAACCAGTAGTAAAATAATTGGCAACCCACCACTGGTCATGCTGATATCTGAAGGGAGAAGGTTCCCTGAGGGCAGAACTATGGCAGAGAAGGCACCTCTCCTAGTTCCTGCCAGCCAACATTCCTTGGCGGATGGGACCTGCAGCAGGCCCAACCTGCTTGATCAAACTGGACAGGTAGAAATGACAGGAAGATGGATCTTCAAGTAATCCAAGCCACAAAGGGCTCTAAAGGTATAAAACAGGGACTGCAATATCATGAAAACCCCCAAACACCACAGATTTGTGATTTTGTCCCCATTTATTTGTATTTACTTCCTTTGTTCGTGTTTATGTTCATACTTATATTTATTTTCTACATGTTTGACAAATAAAAGAATAAATACCGTATTTTTCGGTGTATAAGACGCACCAGAGTATAAGACGCACCAAGATTTTGAAGAGGTAAATTTAAAAAAAAAGTTTTTGCACTCTGCAGAGGCCTCCAAAACCCTCTGCACGCCTCATTTTTTGTGAAAAATGGGGCATGTAGAGAGTTTGATGGGCCTGCAAAGTGGTCCTGGGGGCTGGGGAGATTAAAAATGAGAAAAAAACAACCCGTTCTTTCTGCAAAAAAACAGGGCATGCATAGGTTTTGGGAGCCTTGTAGTGTGTTCCTGGGAGCTGGGGGGGGGGGGCAAAACGGGCAAAAATTGGCCCATTTTCGCTCGTTTTTGCCCTCCCCAGCCCCCAGGAGCACTCTGGAAACCTCTTAAAGGCTATGCACGTCCATTTTTGTGAAGGGGGCAGGGTTTCAGGAGGCCAAAAGTGCTGTATTCAGTGTATAAGACGCACCGAGATTTACACCCTCTTTTTTTGGGGGGGGGGGGAGAGTTGTGTCTTATATTTCAAAAAATACAGTAAATAAATATATTTGCCTGCCTGCCTGTATTTGTTCAATTAGCAACCTCCTAACAAAACAGCTGTAACAAAAGAAACTAGCCAGAAGAGGTTTGAAAGAAAAAAGGGCGTTGATTCATAATGTCCCATTCTAAACAAGGCTGCAGGGAGCTAAAAGGATTGACACAATATACCCAGCTATGTTTGGACAAGTCTCAGTTCGTTCCCATGATCCTAATCACCTTTATTTATTTATTTTATTTGAACACAGCTCGACTCTCAAAGACCTTGGGCACTTCCTGAGAAACATGAAACATTACAAAACAAGGAAAGAACCAGAGGTGGGTTCCTACCGCTTCGGCCAAGTTAGGTAATAACTCGGACACCTCCCCTCCCCAAACCGGTTCTATCCTCAGCAGCACCATCTTTATTTTCCGTTCTGCACAGGCGCAGAACAATCTTCATTGAAAAAATTTAATTTCCCCCCTTTTCTAATGTTGTGCACATGGGCAGACCTTTTAAGGTACATGTGTGCATGTGCGCAGAGCCAATAGTAATGCCGGAAGGAACCCACCCCTGGAAAGGACCAACCAGAAAAGATCTTCAGAGCCTATTTCTGTAGATCTGAATTGAAATAAGCAGGTAAAATAGTCCGAGCCAGATTGGCCCAGACCTGCTGCAGCCCCATGATGGCAGCTGCTTTGAGGGTCAAATCTTACAAGCTCCAGACAGAATATTCAAAGACCAAGGACACCGAACGTTCTGTTAAAACTCCTCTGGAAAACACCAACCTCGTTAGGTAGACCAGTGGTTGTTAATTAAGAGCATGCATCTCACTAAAAGGCTCAGAAACAGTTCAGGCGAGCCATAAGGTCAAGAATTGAAACTCAAATCAACTCTTGAAAACTGCTGTAAAAGATAACATAATAACAGGGTGCTTAAAGATGTGTGTATATCAGGAAGAAAATGAACTTTTATTTATTTTAATTTATTAATTTATTTGTCTATCAAACTTGTATCCCAGAAAAGGGGGAATCTAGGAAGCTTGCAGGCATTGAATAGAACAGCATAAAATGTTAAAACAATAACTAAGGATCTTAAATTGAAAAAGTCAGTTAAAGTAAAACTAAGCAGGAAGGAGAGGGGGGGAGAGCAAAGTGCACAGAGGGAGCAGGTGGGGGTGTTCTCTACGCCAGTGGTTCCCAAACTTGGCAACTTTAAGTCTTGTGGACTTCAACTCCCAGAATTCTCCAGCCAGCAGAGCAGCAGAGCAGGCTGGAGAATTCTGGGAGTTGAAGTCCACAAGTCTTAAAGTTGCCAAGTTTGGGAACCACTGCTCTACGCCATCAGGCACCTCCAATGTGCCACACCCCATTGGGACTGCAGACTACCCTGTTTCCCTGAAAATAAGACCCCCCTGGATGATAAATCCAGTGGGGCTTTTGAGCACATGCACTAAAATAAGCCTTCCCAAAAAATATTGCAACACAGCAGCAGCCATGAGTTGACCATGCTCGTCGCCTCCTTTGCCTCAAAAATAATAAGACCTTCCCCAAAATAAGGCCAAGGGTTTATTTCGGGGGGTCAAAAGAAAATAAGACTCTGTCTTATTTTCGGGGAAAGACGGTAGTTGGCATGGCCATGAAGTTCAAGGCCTTTTGGAAAGCCAGGAGCCATGGCTGAAAGGGGTCTTCTTGATCCTATCAGCTGAGATTCCTTGGCTGACCTGGTCTGCACTGCAGCATGCCCCTTCTACCTGCACAGGTGGAGCTGGCTAATCCCACAGAAGAACCAGTTTCTCAGATCCAGGTTCTTTTATCGCAGTGATAGATGGAAGGCAAAAATGCAAGGAGTTGAGAATCTGTGGTACAATCTGTACAAACTTTCTTTCTGAAGGTGGGAAAATATCACATTTAAATACAATCCTTTTCCTTGATCTTGAACTTGATTTGAGAGCATGCTACGTTCTGTCCTACACATGGAGAACTGGCATATTAAGAAGTGCTTAGTTCAGTGCTTTGAAAAGTGCAGTGTTGCTTCTAAGATTTTTTAATTTACATCCCGTTTTCTGTGATGTCATGTTATATTCTACCCACAGAATTTTATTCTGCACCACTAATAATTTCCTTTCTGAAATTACTTGGGATTCTTTAGCCTCTTCTCATCAATGCAGTATAATAATTAGGTTCTACACACGCCTTAGGCATAAAATCTGGCTGGGGGACTTTGGGTGAGTCCTTATCAGCCCAACCTACCCTACAGAGGAGTTGTTGAGGAAAATGGGAGGAGGAAGGAAGATTAGGTATATTAAATCAAACATCAAAAAGAAATAATGGAACTTAATAAGATTAAAGCATAATTTTCTTTTGGTTTCTTACATGATGTACTTTCCCAACCAGCAAGGGCCTTTCCCAGATGAGTTGATTTTTGACTCCCATTGCTTTCACCCTCAAATTTTTGTTTTTCTGTTGGCCAGTTTTAATATCTTCCTGTCCTCCTCATCAATCCCTCTCTAAAGCTCCACTGGCAATTTGGAAAGCTGCAATCCGAGCCTATCTGAGGAAGTGGCTTAGGTAGGAGATAGATTTAAATCCCAGGAACCGAGGTGCAGAAAAGTCTGTTTTATAAAACTGAGCCACTGGAGCAAAAATGGGGCGATCCCTTTAACAGAAAGCAAGCGCACCCTGAACCAAAGTCAGCACATTCGTCCAGTCTCGTGCTCTACCATGTCACTGACAATGGAACAGTATTTTGCCTTTTGAATAATAACCCTCCCTGTGCCACTTTTATTACTATTAGAGGGGTAAAGTATATTATTATTGTTGTTGTTATTATGGCTGGTCACCCAATCAGTCAGATGTCTAGACTCGATTTGGCATTTTTACCTACCTATTGAATCCTTCTGAACCTCCCCTGGGATAGATGAGTATTGTTCTTTGAAGGTATTCAAGATATATTCTTATTTATTGGTAGTAGTATTATAAGCAGAAGGTGAAGGAGAAGCATCAGCTGCAGCTTTCTTGTTCTTCTTTCATAACTTCAACAGCCACCCAAGTTTATATGGCAACAGGCAGATTTAAGTGCCACTCGATTAATGGGGGGAGGAAATCACCACTAAGACAGTAGCACCTTTTTTCCAAACCTACAGACTAGCTGTGAAGAGTACCACCCAGTTACATAACTCTACATGGTGGAAAGGAGGTGTGTGTGTGCTTGGATTTTTCCTTAGAAGCAATTCAAGAATTTGTGCACAAACTTAAAAGAACCTGCCCCTCCCCTTCTGATTTTAATATATGTGCTTCGGGATGCAAGCGGCATTAACCAGGCATTGCAATTTTCCTAATAGTTGTTTGTTTTTCTTTGGTGTCTCCAGCTTAACTAGCTTCCTCCAAGCTTTCCTAGTGTTACAGCTGCCAGAATGTCCAGCCAAAGAAGTGTGGGATAGTTGTCAACCCAGACTTTTCCCCACATCAAAAGGTTGCCAAGTGGGGAAGGCAAGAAAAGGATGGTTTTTCTCCCCACTATTCCCCATAGTTGAGAAGAACAGTCTGCTTCCAGAGAGACTTCCAAAGTCATTGAGGATGGATTGTACACAAACAAGTTAAGCCTAAAAACCACACAATGGCTTAGACCAGGGGTCTCCAATCTTGGCAACTTTAAGACTTGCTGACTTCAACTCTCAGAATTCCAGCAAATTCTGAGAGTTGAAATCAGCAAGTCTTAAAGTTGCCAAGATTGGAGACCCCTGGCTTAAGACAACGTGTGAAGTAGGCTGAGGGTTTAAGTCACAGAAAGCCAAAGTCCAAAGCCAGACACAGGGCTGGGAGCCCCCCAAAAGCAACTCATCCAGAATATAGTTGGACTGGTCTGAGTAAAAACTCCTCTCTTGGGACAAAGGTTCCGGTATCAGGACGACTCTTAGCTGCCTTCCAGGAATGCTGAATTGTAGCTGCCACCCGTGTTTATTGACCATGGCAAGGGTGGAGCCGAGGGTAATAGACCTTATCATCTATAACGCCGGAGGGCAGGAGTTTTGACCAAGCTTACAACCGAGGGGCGAAATTTGCAAGCCCCCAAAGGTGGCAAGCAGACGATCCTTCCTATATAGGGTTAGTCCCAAGTTAAGCCCTGCTGAACCCACTCGGGCGGCAGCTGCAAAGGAAGGGGAAGCGGCACTCTTTTTTTTCTCGTTTTGTACATACCTCCTTGAAGACAAGCTGCCCCTCGACTTCTCCACAGGCGGAATTCTTAAGCAGAAGTTGGACTCGCCTCGGAGTCGAAAGCAGAACCCCACCCCACCCCACTCCCACCAGCGATACACCAGTTCCTCGCTTCGGTTAGCCCCACAGGCTAAACTCTTCTTCCACGCGGACCCGCCCGGCTGGAATCATTCATAGTTTAAAGAAAACCACGAGGACTCGCCAACAACCGACTGCAGACGCGCGTTTAGGCGCCCGGGCATCGTCTGAAGCTGGGCTTTTGCCGAGCAACTCGCTCGCCTTTTCCTCCGCGAAGACCGGGAGGCTTGCAGCGTCTCAGTTCTGCCCCCTTCCAGATGCGTCCCCTCCCCGTTTGGTTTTCCTCCCTCCTTTTCTTTTTTACTGACCTCCTCCTGGCTCCTTCCCGAGGATGCTGGTGGGAAAGGCGAAAGGCTGCGAAAAGCGCAAAAGCAGGCACAGGGAGAAGGGCCCCGGTCTCGCAGGGCAAGGCCGCCTCTCTGCGGCAAGAGAGCCGCCTCTCCCTGGGAGACCCGCCTCGCCTGTTTTTTCCTTTTTCCCACGCAGCTGCGCGGGCACGAACCAAACAGAAGCAGCGCCGCCGCGGACTCCAGCCGGCCCGGCGCTGCGCCCCCTGGAGGTTGCAGGCCGGCGGTTCCCCTCTGCCACCCGCCCGGCGAGGAAGCCGTAGGGAAGAAAAGGCAAGAACGCAGCGGCATCCGCCCAACCCGTGTTTCCAGGGCGCGCTGCTCGTTTTATGCCTCCTGGCAAGGGGAGCGCTACTAACGCTGGTCAGTAACTTCCTTTGGGTTCAAATCCTGAACGGGAGGAATTGGGGATCGGGTTTTTCGTCTATCCACCTGGAATTTCTCTTGGGGTGCAAAAGACAGGAGCGTCATGTTTGGAATGGGGTCATGTCTTCAGAAGATGAAAAACTTGGGGACTGTTTGTGGTCTGCCCCCATCTTGACAAGAAGGTATACCTAAAGTGAGACAACAGCTGAGCCATCAACTAGGCAACTGCATATCCCAAAGGGGCTTTTTCAAGAGGCAACTGGAGTTTCTGGTTTTTCTTTGAAGAAGTTTCTCATCCAATAACTTCTTCAGCTTTTTCTTGCATGAGAAGCTAAATGTCTTCAAAGAAAAACCAGCAAAGTCCAGTTGCCTCTTGAAAAAGCCCTTTTGGGACAATCATGACCTGAATGACTAGAGAATCTCCTCAGACGTTTAGGCAATTGCATGTTGCATGAGAAGTTGTGAAGCCATCCATGTGTAGCTTAGACTTCATTTTGTTATGCGAAGCCACACAATTTGGTTGAAATAAACAAGTTAAACTAATCATTAATTTTGAACGCTGCTTCAAGTTATGTTGGTGCTACTTAGAACTTGCATATTAAAGGCATCTGTTCAATTGTCTCAGTGGCACAAACATTTATTTCAAGCCCAATCAAATCCAACTTCAATCATTCCCAGTCTGGCTCCTAACATAAGTATTGGCTGACTAGGAGCATTCAGTGTTGTAAGCCAACATACCTGGAGGTAAGCCAGGCTAAGGAAGACTGCTCCAAAACTGGAGTTGTGCTGGTAAAAGAAACTGGTATCACCAAGTTTCTGTGATGTTTTGATAAGTGAATGATCCAAGAGACACATGGTCAGAATCCGTATCAAAGTTCCTGTCCCTATCAACATTATTCCTCTGTGCAGGAGAGGCCGAAGCTAGCCCCACGTGAACCAAGGGAGAAGCAGTGGACTTTGGCAATACATTACATGGACAGGAATAGCAGCAAAATATTGGATGGCAGAGTTGGGAATGCCATGTACCTTTGTCTCCTAAAGTGGCCTGCTGGACTCATCACTATAGTTTCCTGATTCAACTACAAGGTCCAGTTTCTAGGCCACTCAGCTTGTCTAACAGAAAAAAGTATACACACACACACACACACCCCTATTAGGAGCCAGAAATAATTTGTGGAGTCTTTCTTCTTCTTTATTTCCTCTTATCATTTCGGATGTTGAGGTTCATGGAGAAATAGTGTTATTATGTTAAGAACAAGAAACTATCCATATTACTGAATTCTGGACCAGCTGCAACTGGGCCAATGCTCTTCACAATCCCATGCAGAATGCAATACAGTAATCCAAATAGGGAACTGAAGCATGAATCACTGTGAGCAAAGTCTTGCAGTCCAGGTATTGATGTAGTTGGTGTACAAGACATGTGCTAATGTCCACCTAGGCATGACTACTACCTGTTCTTCAAGGAATCATGATCCAGAAGGATCTCCAAATTATGCACTAACTCTGACTGGGGAAGCAGATGCCTAGACAAAGTTAAATGTTTTAAAATCCCTGGAAGTGGGGTGGGTCTTAAAACCCACAGCCAATCATGCTAGGAATGAATATACAATTTGCCACAGCTTCCTGGGAAACTATTGACAGCAATACCTGTCAAATGAAGAGATATTCCAATGGGTATCCTCAGGATGTTACCAGTGGTGGGATTCAATTTTTTTTACTGCCGGTTCTGTGGGCGTGGCATGGCAAGGATACTGTAAAATCTTCATTCCCTCCCCACTCCAGGGGAAGGATATTGCAAAATCCCCATTGCCTCCCGATCAGCTGCGACTTGGGAGACAGAGAATAAATGGGGCCAGAGGTGGTATTTACCAATTCTCTGAACTACCACCAAGTTCACTTTCCCCAAGTGAAGTCTTATTCCCTTGCCTTATTCCCCTTGTCCATCATCACCATAACAGCTTTGTCTGTCCTATCCTATTTCTCTCTCTCACACACACACATACACACATGCCCACACCCACCTAATCTCAACTCTTTGCTGGTCCCCAAGCCAAAGAATCCCAAAAAAATCACTCAACCTTCTGATCCTACCATCCAAAACTAGCATTGATCTTGGAGTATCACAATCAGCCTCCCCTAGCCTACCTATACATTCCTTTAGAGTCATCAACCAAACAGACCACCTTCCACACACCTCACCCCATTCTAACCTAGGTGTGTATTTGAAGAAGCCACCAACCTATAAAGGGCAGGTAAACTTGGGATACAACGCTGCAGCCATTGTCACAAGGAAAAACAATGGCAATTACCTTCTTCTTCCATCTGATGTGGTAGGAAGTCTTGGTAGCCCTCAGTGATGTTGAAAGCAACGTTGGATGGAACAGGAGATTCACCTTTGCAGGTAAAGTCAAAAGAAAACAGTACACAGTACAAGAGGAAACAAAGTGGGGCTCAGTAGCTTCAAAATAAAACCCAGAAAAGGCAATGGCAAGCTACAATATTATTGTGAAAGAAATACATAGATTTAGAGTTGGAAGGGAATTATGAGGCCATCAAGTCCAATACCTCACATATCGTGAACATATATGAACACTGTAAACATTGTAAGGACATGGCTAAAACAGTTACAATAAAACATGTCTACAGATTTTCACCAGTAAATCTGGAGGCAACGACAAAGTTAGAACAAAACCAAAAGGAATGGGGGAACCTAGACTTATAGGAAGATTTAGATTGTGTAAACACAATAATGCAATAGATAGAATAACAGATTATTTTGGAAACAATTCCTTGTTTATTGCCAACACCTGTTTCAAGAAATACAAATGCAGACTCTATATATGGATATTTCCTAAGAATACAATATCAAAATTAAATTGACTGCACAATAGGAAACAATGATGAAGTAGTACAATCCTATCATCCAGGATATTTCCAGATGCCAACTGTGGAATGAATGAATGATTTTTCTCAATCCAGACAGCTCTAGGCTGCCCAGATACCAATAATAAAATTTATACAATTATAATAAGAAAATGATACACTATCAAAACTAAAGCCACCACCAGTGAGTTGACAATCAATTCCCAAAGGCTTTGCAAAGAACTAGATTTTTCTGGCCATCTGCACATAAGGTGGTTTTATAGATATCCAAGCCCCAAGCTGATTGCTCCCTTTCAGAGGTAGCAATCACTACCTTGAATGGCACTTGGAAAGGCACCAAAAGTTAATATAACTTTGACAACCACATTATAACCTTATCAATAGCATCACTAAGCAGTAGTTATCTGCTTCACTACATATTCACATTTTTTATATCAAATACATCTCTTTGTATACGCAGGTATACGAAATGTAGATACAAAAAGACAATGAGATCAAACAAAAACATAGAATTGGGGAGGGGGAGAATCAACTCTGCCACAAGCAAATTAGGATAAAGCTAGCAGATTTAAAAGAAGGTGCAAATGAAACACCACTTAAAAGCTGCAGATAATTAAAGTATTTACAACTTCTATCCAATACATCAAGAAGTATTCCAAACATGGAACAGATCTATATGCCCAAAAGACTGGAAAATTATGTGTGTGTGTATGTGTGTGTGTGTGTATGTATGTATATGTGTGTGTATGTATAGCAATAGCAGTAGACTTATATACTGCTTCATAGGGCTTTCAGCCCTCTCTCTCTATATGTGTATATGACCAGTCATATGTATATGACCACTGTCCCTCTCTCTCTATATATGTGTGTGTGTGTGTGTGTATATATATATATATATATATATATATATATATATATATGTGTGTGTGTGTGTGTGTGTGTATATGTATGTATGTATGTATGTATGTATATATGTGCTCTGCTTAAACTGATGATACTAACACCTAGAACCTCTTACTATTCTTTTGAGGAACCTTCACAATGAAAAATAAGTTGTAAGAACTAGGTTTGGAGAAATAATATTCTAAAACAAATAAGAACATTTTCTCTGCTGTTTAAACGTTTGCATTGAACCATGTAAACCAAATGACCAATCTCTACTGTATTGAACAATAATCGAAACTGTATTGAATAATAAAAAACAATAATCAGAAAGCAGCCAATGCCTATAGTTTATACAGGCCTGCCAAAGGATAATGGGCTACAGAAAATCACAATCCTTTGCAAGGTTGAAGGAAGAAAAGCAGAATAGTACGATAAACAGGATCAAGATGACTATATGAATGTCTTGGAAGCCTAAAACATGTAACATGTTGAAAAGGTTAATATTTTTCCATGCAGTCAATAGGTATCAGGCCCAATGGTATCCCAACAAACTCATTTTGTTTCAGGAAAAATGTTTTTAAGGCTGGTCCTTTGTATGTATATTGGAGCTCTGGAAAAAAAATCTAAAGACTTGTACTCTAAGACACACTTGAGAATTCAAACTACTGTATAGTACATAAATTTACTTGGTTGTTCTTAGAAAATCTAGCAAGCAAGAGAATGGAATTTTGTTTTTACTGCATGCCACCTAGTGTCACCTTTATAAGATGGACAGCTTATAAATTGAACCATTCATCTCTTTTCTGAAACAAAACTGTAGTTCCCCAATGTAAGAACATTTTAATTCAAATTAAGTGTTATCCAAATACATTAAGAGGTATTCCAAGCTTTCAAAATGAACTTTTCCAATTGATATTTTTCCAATGTTTTTTTTTAGAACAAAAAAAAAAAAGATATTTTTCCAATGTTATCCCCAGATGTTTTAAGCCTACATCTAGTAACTGCTGTGGATATTGGCCAAATTAAACTAAAGTATTTTAGAATTCTGAGTGGCATCAGCTTGGAGGCTTCTATTACTAAATCGAGACTTCCTAAGGCTAGGATCCAAAGTTGTACAAACTTATTATTGAATGAGTGAGATGTATGGTAGAGCAATTTCACTTGAATATCTTTCCATTTTCTAACTTTCCTGGTACAATTAAGTAAAACCCAACAGCAGGAAACAACTAAGGAAAGTAACTGATGTTCCTCCAATAGGGAAGCATGGATTAAACATGGAAAAATAGCTTCCTTTCCTACTGACAGGAAACCCCATTCATAAATCTTGTATTTGAAAACCAAGACTTTTTACTTGAAGCAATATTGGTGCTTGTATCATGACAGGATGTATTATCCCTAAGTAACATACTTTCATGCAGGAGCAAAACATATAGCCATTATTTTAAAAATGTTAAGACTACTTAAGAGTGTTCATTTATATGCTGTTTGAAGTATTCTCAATATTCTGACTCCAACGGCTTTGCATTCTACCAAAAAAACCCTGTTAAATATTAATTCACCTATTTCACATTGCAGAATGCAACAGCACATTGATTCAAGATCTAACTTCTGCATTGGTTTGCTTGAAATTTCAGTCCACCAAAAAGATGCAGAAATGGGGGGAAAGTTTTCAGTTGTCAAACAAAATGTTTCAAATTAAGTTACAGGTAAGTTCTGGATACATGTTTTTCAGTAACAGAATATAGTATTTAAAGCTTAGAAAAGACAAAGGTGCTCTTAAAAAGATTTTGCAACAGTTCCCTTATTGTGGTTAATACTTTTTGTATAACATTTTATCTGTTTTTCAATTAAGTGTTGTAAGCTATCAGGGGCACTTTTATGTGAGATGTGTAGCTGCATAAATATAATAAAATAGATTTGGACCCTTAATGAAACATACCTTCCATTATCTTTGCAACAATGCACATATGGTTTGCAGTTACCCTTTTCCGACATTTTTAACTTATCAATCAGCCTAGCAGCCTAAAAGTCTCTTGACAATCTCCCATTCAAGTATTAAAAAGGTCAATATGCTTTTTAACCTAGTCAAAGGTCAGGCAGATATCCCTATCTGCTGAGATCCATACTTACCTGAACACTTAGTCTCACTGTAATTAATCCAATCATTACCAAATAGACATACATACCATTTATATATCAAAGCATTTTTTAAAAAAAATCTTGGTCTCTAGTGCTATATTTATTTTACATTGTTTTAACAAAACCTACCGACAGATAGCTATACTACTTCAAATATGTTTTTGATAGCATTTTCTGAACCCAACACTTTCAATAAATTTCTTAGAAGCATTTACAGTGGCAAAACATTCGCTATCTAAAGACAGCAGAAAAATGCACCAAATTTGATTAAATCTATTTATTAATAACTGACTAAGTCTAAGATACAGAGATATGGTAATTATAAATTTTATTATTTTGATGAAATGAGCAAGAAGATCAAGCACATATATCTGAACACAGGCATGCACAGAAGCAGTTTCACGTTTAAACTATTAAAAATTACAGCATGAACCACTTGGCACCAATCATATATTTTAATTAAACATCCAAAGGTCTGGGGATAGAATATCAGATAAATGTTTCTCATATCAAGGTAAGATGGCTACAAACACAATTTTAGTTAACCCAATCAATTCTCTTTACTGCAGCTAATGAAAACTACTTTTAAAAGCTTAAAAGATGTTGAAAAAGTATTTTAACTGCAGTAACCAATTGCAACATTGAGTTCCTAAAGCTTAAATGTATGCTTTTATTTCCAACATAATCCAGTATACAACATACCATTCTTGACTATATAGTTACCAATACTATTGCCACATGAGGGCGCTTTTAATTCCCATATCCATTCTACAACAATGATACAAATTAAACAGATACTATGCCAGGCTTTTGTCATCATCCCAAGATACAAATATTTTTGATGGCATATATTGTTAGAGAAAAGCTTAGCCTTACTTTAACAGTATCTCTAAGATCAAATTGTGAAAGCAGAACCAAATGTTCTTACCTAATAAGCTTTGAACCTACAAGTGCAATGATTTTTATTGTTTTTACAAGGTAAGAGTTTCCTTTTTATGTGCTGTTTAAGGAGAACTGTTTTTATTTCTAAACTTAATTGTGAAGATACCCTAAATTTTAAGAGAGACTTCATCCCTTCAAATTTATCCTATGTTAACAAAGAATTATTTGTTTTTGTTGCAAGTACTAGAATAGTCAAGAAGGGAGGTGGTTCTGGGTTGTCTGAATAAATAGCAGCTGACAACTGCTAAGGTAGAAGACAAAGCTCTTATTGTAAACCTAGAACAATAGGCAACTGCACAGAAAACAGTACTGAGGAATATTATGCCACTGTATTTAGGAATAATTTGTAGATATTTTAATATTGCATTCCAATATTCTAGCTATAAATATGCTTGAACTGCTTATGTAGTAATGCTAGTTTCAAAAACACTCACCTGTGATAACAGCATTGTGCAGCTTTATTAAATCACTTAGTTACAGTAATATCTTAAGACTGACATATTCTGAAGTGTAACAGATTCAGCATGAACATTACACTACATATTCAGTTCACAAAAATGTCAGAGCTGAACATAGCACTAGCCATCAATCCAGGAACAACTGCACTGGAATAGAAGAAATGCAACAAGATAGCTACACTGGAAAGACAACAGTTTAGAAAAAGAGTGAACATGAAAGGGCTCCCCTCTAATTCCCCAAATCAAGTGTACAGTCAGATCTAACTATACAGCTCTACATCAGTTTCTAGAAACTTAACAAAAAAACACTGGCCAATACAGTCTTTGGATATTTAGACAAAGGGGAGAAGTTAGTTTCCAGAATGAAGTCAGTCGCTTTCATTCTCACCAGGTTCTTTGCCTCCTTCTTTGTTCTTTCGTACTTCTTCAATATGCTTATCCTAGGAAAGCAAAATTTAAAAAATGAGAAAACAGTAAGTTCTTCTGAAATTTTAATTCTATCCAAATTGAGAGTTTAATTCAAAGTACTTTTCCTTAAACTAGCACTGTCCAAATAAATTGGATTACAACTAAGGTTTGGCTATGCTGTGGGGAATTCATTGAGCAATTTCCTGATAGTAAATGGAATATACTAAATTAAGAACATTGATTAACGATGTAGCAAAGGACTTAAATAATCTACATATAAAAATCTCTACAGATTGTATTCTATTTTTTCAGATTGTAGTAGTGATGGGCACAATAATATAGATATTGAAAATTTTCATTCCAGCTGGCTAGCTAGAAGGGGGGGGGGGAGAGATAAACAGAATCATTTAATCCTGTGTTTTAAGAGTTAGCTTCATACTACTATAATTCTCATTTGTAAGTTTTCCTATGTTTAAGAAAGCTACTGCCTTAAACAATACACTTTTGATGAAGTATTTTTATTCTTAAAATGTGCCACAGCAGTTTAAAGCATAAAAGCAAGCATAAGTGTATAGTGTTACAGCATTTTTACAGTTGCAAAAGTAGTTTTTTATTGAGGAAAGACTGGGTTTGATCCTACTACAATATAAACATGTTATTTGGACAGAGACATGTCTAGATGAGCCTACTGTGTTTGAATCTTCTTAATCTCAATTCACAATGCCATGTCTACTGGTGTTGTACGTGGCTCTTGTTTAACCCACTTTTAAAAACAAGATTTTTTTAAAAAAGGTTTCTTAATCAAATTTTATCATTGGTTACCTATCATCCTTGCTTTTTCTGGGATCCATACAAATCCCCCCCCCCAAATAAAAACCAAAGCTCCCACCCAAATTCTAGAAGTCACCCACAATTGGATATAAGATCGATGGCTATATAGATGTTCTAAATAAATAAAAAAGGAGCAACAAAGATGATAGGGGACTAAAACATTGGAGGCTAAAACATATAATGAATGGTTGCTGGAATTGGGTATGTCTAGTCTGATGAAAAGAAGGACTAGGTATGACATGATAGCAGCGTTCCAATATCTCAGGGGCTGCCATACCAAGTTGTCTCAGGTAAGCTTTTCTATTTTTCTGAAAAGATGGTAGTTATTTAACATGAAACTTATTGTATTCAATATTATACAATTTTGTTGTGATTAAACATGCCTCACATGGCAGCCAATTTATGGTCATACCCAATGATTTCCCAAGTTCTACAGTCCAAATAGAAATAAAGGCCAGTGAACTAGCTATTTGTCATTTTTGCTTCTTGTAAAGTTCAGTGCCTTTCTTTACAGCATTCAAATTGAATGTCAATTCTTAACCAGATTATTAGTTTTTATTATTATATGTAGGATTTCTGGATTTAGCCATTGCATGTTTAAAAAAAACAAAACTCTTCTGTGAAATCTGAAGAACTATTGCCAGCTATTCTGTGTGCAACTGGCAATCTAAGTTCACAGCTTACTAAATGAAGTAAATTGAACAGCACTTACTTTCTCTCTCAAGCGTTCCAGTTTAGCAGCCATTTGTGCTTCTCTGTTCTCTTTGTTGGCTTCCATTTTGTGAGTCAACTTTTCCTCTGCCATTTTGCTGAAGTTGTTATTTTCTTCAATTGCCTTCTGCAGCACCTCTTTTTCATGCTCTCGCTTTTCAGCTAGTTGCTTCAAAACTTCAGCTTCATGGGACTAGAATATAGATCCATTTTGCATTTAGCTGGGAGCAATCTATATACAATTACAGTTCTTGTCTAAGTTAACGTTACCCTCCTATCTTTCATATGATTCAATAAATGGTTGGTCAAATTAATTTAAGTCAAGCAGTCCCACTCTCTGCAATCATATTACAATTTTCATCAAACTTCCGAAATTCTTAAAATAACTTAGGATCCATGTTCAAAGTACTTATAGTTTACAATACTCCTTATATACTCCTTTATGGTCAGCTATTAACTGCTACAATCCACTTTTCATTGGCACATAGGCATATGAAAATAGAACAGTATATATTTACCTTTCGTCTTTCTTCTGCAGCTTCTAATTTCCTCTGAATTTCTTCCAATGAGAGATCTTTTTTCTTTGGAGGAGAGAGAGGAAATTCTGGAACAGCTTCTTTTGGAGGAGGACCAAGTATCAATTCAAATGCCTGACCTGAAGCACGCTTTTCTAGTTCTTTCACCTGTATGTCTAGATGAGATAATTTTTAGTTAATATTCTGAGCCATATTTTGAGTCTTGTTGGATTTTAAAAACTGTTATATTGGCTAATTGTGGCTACTCCATCTGCCCAGGACCTTCATTTTATGGAATCAATAAAATTCCACAAACTTGTGCAAAGAAAAAAATGATCTATTCCTTACAGAAAACTAGATGTTTATAACTTTATTGTATACCCAACTCCATATTACTGCAGCATATTCAGGAAATGAATATGGATAAATAGTCCTGCATAAATTTAAAACAGAACACTGGAACACTTTTAAGGATTACATTAGCAATTTCAATTTAATCAATGCTTTAGAACTAAAATTACTTTTAACCTTAGTTGATATTAACCTCCAAAGGATAAAAAATTAGGCATCACTTAAACTATTTTCCAATTTATGTATTTATACATATCTCCATTATTTGCGAATACGATTTTTCTTTAGAAATAGTTGTAATCAAAGGATGACTCATAACACCCACTATAAATAATATACCCACACCAACACACATATGCTGAGAAAACATTTCTCTTATTCAATTATGATGCATTATAATACAATGAAGCTAATACTTACCAGAAGACGCCATGACTAAACAGAATAACTCCAAAGGGTATTACAGCTACTCCAGTAAATGAGCCCTAAGAAAGCAGACACATCCTTAAATAAATTGAAATATGCATTACTGTTAACATGACTGATCTCAGTATTTTAAACAATTTAAAATAATTCTAAATGATAAGCATTGTTGGTAAGTTATATCTTCTACCAGAGTCTACATCTTGTTTTTCAAATTTAGAAAATACATATGAGGTAATGCATCTAAAAATGTCAAGCAGTATGGAATGTAGTAATCAAACTAGAATACTCAGGCTTAGGTCATATCTGCTATATCCTATTTTTCACCTTAAGACCCATTCAAGATCCACTAACATGTAGTGGTAACATGTCTATGTGGAATGAACAAAGACATGGTACCACGTGGTTGTTCTTCCTGAGACACTATCATCACCGTATTCTCACCAATGACAGTATGGGTATTTATTGTTTAACATAAAGCACAGCACTTATGTCCATTAAACAATTAGCTAAGATGATATATATTTCCTCACTAATTTCACATGCAAAGATTAGAGTTAAATATACTCAGTTTTCTCAGCTTGATTTTTCTTAAATTAGAAACAATTCCATTGTAGCAGTAACAAAGAATCCAACACTGTACAATTCACAATTAGACAGTAAAATATCCATGACACACAGTTGCTCTTAAAGGCAGACATACTAGCTTTCTCTTTAAATATACCTAGATTGAAGAGACCCCTGGAGTGCTTGCTGCTTGGGCCCCCAGACATTTGATGCTAGCATTAGGGTTTATTTTATTAAATGCTCAGGGGAAAGCACCTAAAAATAAGCTAAGGAAATGTATCTCTAACACAAACATATATCAACTAAGAGCTGTCTATACTTTCTAGGGCAATGATCAAGGATGATCAACCCCCCCTTGCATATCAAATTATGCATATAAAATTCCTGAAGATCTCCCTCAAGAAAATGTGTATTTCTAATGACCTGCCAGCCAGAGATCAGTAATGCCATTGTCCTTGCTTTTTATAAAAAAAACACAAAGGGTGCCTCAGTAGGACAGTGTTTGTTCTACATTAGCATCAATAAAGCAATCACATTGCTCCTGGGTCTCTTTTTAAGCCCATCCACACAAAGGACTTGAGATAAAGCAGGAATTCAGCAAAAAAAAAAAAAATTGAAATAAAATAAAAGGACCCCTAAGGTTTAAAGCTCCTAGGTGTGCGATGATACAATAAAGAGGGGTGGAGAGGGGAAGAAACACTGTGGGGACTATTCCTTTTTTTTACATAAAGAATAATACAAAACAAAACACCGTTAAAGAAAAGCCAGATAAACAACGCCCAAGATTGAAGAGGAAGAAACAGGGTGGAGAGAAAAGCCCCCCCCCCACCGCTGCCCCTCAGTGGGGCGGGGCCACCGACAGCCAGCCAGCCATCCTTATTAACTAAAGAGAAGATTCAAAAAAAGAAAAAGGGAGGGGTAGAATGGGAGAAGGAAACCCCGCCCTCCCCACGCGCCGCTCTCGAACGCACCGAATTCAAACCGCCTGAAAAAGAGCAAGAGAGCGCGCGCGCGCCAATCCCCCCCCTTTGGGAGGGGGAGCTTTTTGCAACGGTAACATCCGGGCAACTCGCCGCTCGGCTCCTCTCCCTGTAAACCCCCCCCCCCTCGCTGTCGCTCCCCTGAGGAGCCCCTCCCTCCACCTTTCGTCCCGCCAGAAGAGCTCGAGCGGGACGAGCTGTTTGATTTTGCCTTCTGGGTCGTCAGCCTGCCGGAGGGGGGTGAGTGGGCTTTATTTAGTTCTCAGCCCCCCCAAACACACCCTTTTCCCACCTTCACGCGTTTTTCTCCCCCCCTCCCCCACACCGCCCGGGTGGAGGGAGACGGCGCGCGCCAGGCGGGTGTTGTCTCTGGCGCCCCCTCCCTTCCAAAGCTCGGCAACGCGCGCGGCAAGGCGGCGCCCCCCCCCTTTCCCGCCGCCGCCCCTTCCCCTCGAACAATGGATCAAAGCGTTCCACTTCTGTCAAACCTAGGAGGGGCCGGGAAAGAAAGAGCGGGAGAGCCAGCCGGGCAGAGCTTGGCGCCATGAGGGGAACGGCGCCAGGGTAGCCACCTGTTCCGTTGCGGAGCTGGAAGCGGCGAAGAGGCAGCAGCTGCAGCAGCCGAACGTCCGAGCTTCCCGGCGGCCCTTCGTCAACGTCGCGTCCCTTTTTTTCCCCTCCCGCAACCCCGAAGCTCCCACTCGAAGGACAAGAAGACCCCCGCCGAGGTGAACGGAGACGCCCAAAGACTAAAAGCGGCTTTTTTGCGGAGACCTCGCCCCACAGCCGCCCAGAATGCCCACGAGAACCGGCTTTCGTTCCCTTGAAGCAGCCCCGCCCGGCCCTACCTCGCTTCCCGCCCCGCTTTCGCCTTCGACCCACCTGCTCCCGTCACCACAGACAGACTCCGCGCCTAACTGCTCTGCCTGCTCCATAAAAGCGCCAAACAAAGGCACGTGACCCGCCCCCGACACGCCCTCTATTGGTTGGGGCGGACGGCACGTGCCGCTCGGCGGGAGGGCGAGAGGAGGGAGGGGGAACCGTCCGCTCCCCTCGCTCTCTTTTTAATCGAGGGGTGATGGGAAATGTAGTCCTGGGTCCTCCTGTCGTGGGCGGCTCCCCGGGCTTTATACCTCCACTCAGGGGTCTCTGGTTGCTCCTCGTAACGTTGCCCTGCCTGAGGAATCCAATTCAGGGTGAATGAATGCTCGGCAAGCTTTGCCCGTGTTATGGGCCCTATTGCAATTGTTACGTTGGAATGAGCGTTGCGAAGCGTGTTAGCCTTTGTGGATAAGACGATGCAGCCAGGGCAGAGCGGGCTGGGTAGGGCTTTTAGGTGCAAGGACAGCTTTGCCGGTCCTCCGTGCCTTCTGATGCCTCTTTAACAGATTAACAGAGTTGGAAAGGATATTATAGGTCATCTAGTCCCACCCCACCCCGCTCAAGCAGGGGACCCTACATCTTTTCTGACAAATGTCAGTCTCTTCTTGAAAGCCTCCAGTGATGAAGCTCCAACAACTTCTGAACGCAGGAATATAGAATAACAGAGTTGGAAGGGACCTTATAGGTCATCTAGTCCAACCCCCCACCCTCAAGTAGGAGACCCTACACCATTTCTGACAAATGGCAGTCCAATCTCTTCATGCCTCTTTGTTCTGCCTCTCTGCTTCTACCTGGGTCTTGTTGGGCAAGCTGGCAGTGGCCTCAATCGGACTCTTGCATGCTTATAACTGGGAGAGGGGGTGTCACTGCTTCCATGTAGGACTGAATGAGCAGATTTCTGGGGAAGTGGGGACCACACCCTCCGCAACCTACTGGGGCAGGTGTTGACTCTTTCAGTGTTTCTCAATCAGGGCATGGACTTCACTTCTCAGAGTTTGCCAATATTGGGACATACTGGCTTATTTGTTCATTTTCAACTCTTCACTATCAGTCTGCACTCTGTGGGTTGCAGCATACAGGTTGTTCTTCAGTGGTGGGATTCAAATTTTTTTTTTACTATCTGTTCTGTGGGCATGTCCTGGCTTGGTGGGTGTGGCAGAGGAAGGATACTGAAAAATCCCCATTTCCTCCCGATCAGCTGGGACTCAGGAGGCAGAGAATAGATAGGGGTGGGGCCAGTCAGGTGATATTTACCAAACTACTCAAAATTTCCACTACTGGTTCTCCAGAACTGGTCAGAACCTGCTGAATACCACCTCTATAGTCCTTGACTTACAGCAGTTCATTTAGTGACCATTTGAAGTTACAACAGTGCTAAAAAAGGGCTTTATGACCATTTCTCACATTTTAGAATTTAGAATAGAATAGAGCTGGAAGGGACCTTGGAGGTCGTCTAGTTCAGCCCCCTGCTCAAGAAGGAGAACCTACCATCTCAGACAAGTGACTGTCCAGTCTCTTCTTAAAAACCTCCATTGATGAAACACCCACGATTTCTGAAAGCAAAGCTGTTCCACTGGTTAATTGGCCTCACTGTTAGGAAGTTTCTCCTTAATTCCAGGTTCCACTGATGACTGTTGCGGCAACATTGAAGTCATATAGAGCACTGCACATCAGAACAACTAGACACAAGAACAGTTTTCCCGAATGCCATAACTCTGCTAAAGAAAAAAAATCTCTCAACACTGTCAAACTATTTATTAGGTCTGCACTTAACAGTGGTGGGATTCAAAATTTTTTACTACCAGTTCTATGGGTGTGGCTGGTGGGTGTGGCAGGGGAAAGATACTGTGAAATCTCCATTCCCTCCCTACTCCAGGGGAAGGTTACTGTAAAATCCCCACTTCCTCCCAATCAGCTGGGACTAAGGAGGCAGAGAATAGATGGGGCCAGTCAGAGGTAGTATTTACCGGTTCTCTGAACTATTCAAAATTTCCGCTACCGGTTCTCCAGAACTGGTCAGAACCTGCTGAATGCCATCTCTGCTGCATTACTATTAATCTTCTCATCATTCCTATCACCCATCTCCTCCCACTTAAGATTGTATGACTGTAACTTTCTTGTTTGTATCCTTACCATTGATTGTTTCCTAGTATGATTTGATTTCTTATTTGTACCCTATAACTATCATTAAGTGTTGTACCTTGTGATTCTTGATGAATATATTTTTTCTTTTATGTACACAGAGAGCCTATGCACCAAATACAAATTCCTTATGTGTCCAATCACACTTGGCCAATAAAGAACTTTCTTCTATTCTATGTGATCAACATTCAGTCATTTGTCAACTGACTTAAATTTCTGAAAGTTGCAGTGTCCCGGGTCATGTCATCACTTTTTGCAAACTTTTGACAGGCAAAGTCAATGGGGAAGCCAGATTCATTAACAACTGTGTTAAGGATGTAACAAGTGCAATGATTACCTAACAACTGTGGCAAGAATAGTGGTAAAATGGGACAAAACTCACTAAAAAAATAATTCACTGAGCAACAAAAATGTTGGTCTCAATTGTTGTTGTAAGTCAAGAACTACCTGTATACAATAAACCATCATCCACAATCTTAAGAGTAGCTTTTCACAGTGAGAGAGGTGGCATATAAATGTAATAAATTATAACATGAAAATGGAGTTCAAAAGATAAAATATGTTAAGTTCCTGCAGGGAAAATGCAACAAATAAATTACCCTATAGTTGCATTCAAACTTCAAAAGCCTAATTTTTTTTAGGTTCTTCAAATCTGTGAATGCTCATTGGCTACACAGCAGAATTCACCTCTTCCGTGATTAATTAGGTTCACACTTTAGGCTTAGCTGCAATATGTGAACTCAGTCACTATATGCTTAAACATATTTGGAAAGGAAAATTAAGAACCAAGAATCTTTATATACAAGTCCAATTTGTTAGCAGTTTCAGTGCATGCTAAACATACTTTTTGTATCATGTGAAATCTGTCAGACATTCGGTGTTGGCCATTATGTATTGTACAGATTTAAATTGACTAAATAGCAACAGAAACATAGCAATAAAGGATTATGTGACACTTAAATATTTAAGAAATTATTGTGTAATTTTTTTCACTTTTTCAATTAGAACTAGATGAAATCACAAAATGTTTGCAGCACAATAAATATCTTAGATTTAAGATGCCCTAGGTTCCTCCATATTTGTTCTATAAAAGATTGATGGGACAGCCACTTGACTTAAATTTCCCGTTTTGTTCAACCTGTGGCACATTTGTTCTATGTTCTTAAATCAAGCATGTTTAGAAATTGTTTTGGTTCATTCTTAGAGCTTTCAAACAGAAAATTCAGTTCTGGCACAATGCTGACACTAGAGGTTCCTTTACTGAATGAATTATTTCAGGAGTTCTTTGGATACAAAGCAAAATACATTTGAAAAGTCATTTAAATTTTTCAATGACAAAGCTTTAAACCGTTTTTCATCACCTTAGCCATATAGGGTAAGAATCATAGGACTTGAAATAGAAGACATCTGGAGGAGATCAGATCAGGGTAAATAGTTCTAGACACTTTTTTAACAAATCACTTTACTCTGTTTTTCATCCCACAATCTTTTTCTTCCCTGATGCACAGGATAATAGAGTTGGAAGACACCATTGAGGTATGAGGCCCAGATCACACAGCAGCATCAACAACTGGCTGTCTAGCCCATGCTTAGACAGATCCAGCTAAAGGCTTTAATTGATCCCATTCAAAATTGCTCTTGTTTTACAAAGTTTTTTCCTGACCTTCAACAGAAATTTGCTTTCCTAAAATTCACATGGGGTAAGGGTACTTTGAGGGACGTAGTGGCTCAGTGACTCAGACGCTGACCTTGTCGATCAGAAAAGTCAGCAGTTCGGCAGTTCGAATCCCTAGTGCCGCGTAACGGAGTGAGCTCCCATTACTTGTCCCAGCTTCTGCCAACCTAGCAGTTCAAAAGCATGTAAAAATGCAAGTAGAAAAATAGGAACCACCTTTGGTAGGAAGGTAACAGCGTTCCTTGCACTTGGATGTTTAGTCATGCTGGCCAGATGAGCACTGCCCCTTAGATCTGGAACGACTAGCACACATCTGCAAGTGGTAATCTTTATCTTAAGGCAGGGGTGGGTTCTGTCTGCTGCTGCTGCCGGTTTGCTCAGGGACGCACTGCGCATGCGTGCATGTACAGTGCTTTAAAAAATGCTCCTGTGCATGCGCAGAAGCAAAAAACAAGATGGTGGCTCCTGTGGCACCGCCAAGAGAACCAGTTCAGGGGTGTGGCTGGCCGAGTTACTACCTAGTTGAGAAAAAAATTAGTGTGATGTTTGCACAAAAACTTAATGAAGATCTGAAAACCCTGACGTTCCAACATTTTAGTAACGACTTGGGGGAATTTGAAGATAACACAAATTTGGGTGAAAAATGAAAAGCTCGTTTTGCCTTGTGTTACTTGTGTGCATGTTTAAATGTGTTTCACTCCAGGGAGTTTCTGCCTCATTGCGTTTCAGCAGGTGCTGACAAAAACATTTGAAATATAGGAAGGAAGTGAGGCCCTGGAGGTACTCTGCAGCTTGGCATCAGGCCCTTGCATGTGTTCTGATCGAAGCTCGTGAATCTCAGCTAATTGACAGGAAAGTTGTTTGGTTTCACTTTTTTTAACATTTATAAAATATTCCAGGAGAAATTGCTTTTAAAAAGACCCAGTTTTGTATCGAAAGGTCCTGACAATTGTCAGCATAAATTGTTCACTACAAGTATTAAGAGAACAAAGTACATATGTCAGGCTTCAAAGGGCACAACAGTCGGGCTGTCACTACTAAAAGTGCAACGAACAGTTTCAACTCTATTGTGAAACATCCATTAACTTTTTTTTTTTTAGCTTTTCTTTTTTCAGCACTCTCATGCGCAAAAGATTTAAACTGAGTATATTTAGTCCTAATGATTTCATGCATGTTACCTTAGAATTAAGAGTCTGATGGGATTCAACCCCACAATAATCTGTATTGGATATCACTGAAACATGTGCTTTAAGCCATTCTACACACCATACTCATTAGGTTGTTAAGATCAGTTGCATCTTTCCTTGAAAATAAAATGTCCTTATCTAGTCACATGGGAACCTTCAAAAACAAAATTCTAACGTTGATAAAGTATCAAAATCAATAAATAGATTTGGATTTGGATTTTATCCAAATAGAGCCAAGGTGGCGCAGTGGTTAAATGCAGCACTGCAGGCTACTGCTAGATCAGCAGGTCAGCGGTTCAAATCTCACCGGCTCAGGGTTGACTCAGCCTTCCATCCTTCCGAGGTGGGTAAAATGAGGACCCAGATTGTTGGGGGCAATATGCTGACTCTCTGTAAACCGCTTAGAGAGGCCTAAAAGGCCTATGAAGCGGTATATAAGTCTACTGCTATTGCTATTATTCAATTTGTAGGCCGCCCTATTCCCCGAAGGGACTCAGGGTGGCTGAACAAAGCCAAGGGAGGGGAAATTACAAAAGTAAGACAAAGACAAACAGACAATACAAACAATTTAAAAGCACAACAGACACAGCAAATTCGAGTAGGGGGGGAACTCAACCCCAGGCTTGCTGGGACAGCCAGGTCTTCACGGCCGTCCGGAAGGCCTGAAGGGTGGAGAGGGTCCGAATCTCCACGGGGAGCTCATTCCAAAGGGCCGGGGCAGCCACAGAGAAGGCCCTCCTCCGAGTAGTCGCCAGCCGACATTGGCTGGCAGATGGAATACGGAGGAGGCCTAATCTGTGGGATCGAATGGGTCTGTGGGAGGTAATCGGCAGAAGGCGGTCTCTCAAGTCTCTCAAATAAAAAGATTACTAATTTTATTCCAATACTATACAGATTTATTAGAAAAAATATTTAGTTTTCTAATTGTGCAGTCCTATATGTTTATTTTATTTTATTATTAAATTTATATTGCCACCTATTCGCCCATGGTGAGTCAAGGTGGCTTACAGAATATAAAAACCACATCTAAAAATAGTAAAACTAATTAAAAAATCAAATAATGTAATAAAATCACCCTCACGTCCCACCCCAGCGGTAGCATATCACACAAGCCGTTTATTGAGCTCCATCCTGCTCTGGGTTCCCCAGCTCCACTGGCAGAACCAGGTGTTCAGTGCCTTCCAGAAGAGTGTTGGAGTGGGTGTTAAAGTAGAGTTCTAATCTCCAGGGGAATGATGTTCCAGAGAGAGGGAGCCACCATGGAGAAGGCCCTTCTTCTAGTTCCCACCAGGTGTATCTTCCTCGGGAATGCTCCTGCAACATTCCATGCCTCCCTGCTCTGATGGGTTGGGTAAATGTGACCAGCAAGAGACGGTCCCTCAGAATATCAGTTTACCTGTATATTTATATATTTCTTTCCAAAGTTGTTTATAATCTTAAAACATGCTCAAAGCAATCCATTAGTTTAAAAAAGCAGATATTCAAAGGGAACTAATGGTTAGGAAAGGGCAATTTAACAATGACATTCTACTATAGGCTATTATTACTAATACTACTATTGCTACTAATTGTGGGTTGTGAGTCAATTACTACTATTGACTTACAACCCACAGTTGGGACCAGAATTTCTGTTGCTAAGCAAGCTAGTTGTTAAGTAAGTCATGCCCAATTTTGCTGGGCAGGGACTTGAACTTTCTTTTGGATGGGGAAAACCTGGAAACTTTCAGATTCGGGTTTTCCCAAATGTGCCAATATGACATTTCTAATAAAATGGAACTTTGAGGAAACTCAAGGCTCGGAGTCTTCTTTTGTTGGGGGTGTTACCTGGAACTCTGACAGTGGCATCATCAGAGAACTAATATCTCACACATCTATTGTGTGAACCAGGCTGAGTCCACAACTCACATACTGCAAGTGTTTGGACTGAAGCAAATAAATTGGGCCAAGCCTATGGCATTTTAAGACAGCTGTAAATAATCTGTAAATTGTTAAACTTAGGTTGCATTGAATGAAACTGACATTTCTTCCCCCTGACACACCCAAAGCATACCTCCAAAGGTTGCCTTTTACTCTGACCATGGGTTATTTATTTTTATCCTATATCAAATACAGCAGACATATGGATTTCTCACGGGAAAAAATAACCACACACAAAAAAAGCACAACTGATCCATTATATAAGAATATATAGCTGATAAGGAGGAGGACCTGTGGCTTAATGGTTAAGACATCTGCCTAAGATGTAATATAGCACAGGTTCGAATCCCAGTAAGGGTATGGCTAGCTGATGAGAGCTAAATAGCTTGAAATAGATCTATACTAGTCTCCCTTTATTTATTTATCAGCACAAATACAACACAAATGTAACAAAGGCAACAATAAAAATATTGCGTTTCTGTCATGATGGTCTCTTGTGACGAGCCAATGGACAGAGAATGGAAGCAGTTAGCTTCCTCCCATAATTGGGGCATACCAGGGGTTGTAACACTAAATATATACCTACTTCCCTGGCTCAGCTGATAAGGAGGAGGACCTGTGGTTTAATGGTTAAGACACAACAGGGGTTGTGACACTAAATGTATGTATGTATGTATGTATGTATGTATGTATGTATGTATGTATGTAAATATATATATATATATATATATATATATATATATATATATATATATATATATATATATATATATATATATATATATATGTTGTATTAAATCTAAATAAATATATATATATATACACATACATACATACATACACATACACACACACACACACACACATTCTTCTCTAGCTCATCCATTTAGCTTTATCAAATGGTTTTTTATCTATAACCAGAACAAAAAACAAAAAAAAAACCCACACTAAATATTTTCAGCAAAACCATCCTTTTATTAGGGGAGGTTAATATTGTGACAAACCAGGATAAAACATTCAAAACACATATTACTTTAAAACCGGGGAATTTCTCTTTCTCTTCCCAATTGGATGTCTGTTTCCATGGAAACAGCACCCAGCAGCCAAACATTTTTCCCCCCAAATGAATACGCTGAAATAGATATTTTTTCACAAGCAGCTATTTACAGCCAAACTATGTAGTATTTCCGATACGGTTCAGTTGTTTCAGGCCGTCGATGTGACCTCCTATGGCAGAATCCATTGTACCGGTATTTACTTATTTTACTTAGATTTATATTCTGCCTTTCCTTGAGGAGGTCAAAATGCTACTAGGGATCCCAAAACAAAAATCTTCTAAACTAGGTTGAGCTAAGAAAGAAAGACTGTCCAAAGTCACCCTGTAGATTGAAGTAAAGGTAAAGGTAAAGGGTCCCCTCATATACATGTGCTAGTCGTTCCCGACTCTATGGGGTGGTGCTCAACTCCGTTTCAAAGCCAAAGAGCCAGCGCTGTCCGAAGACATGGTCAGTGGTCATGTGGCTGGCATGACTGAACGCCAAAGGCACACGGAACGCTGTTACCTTCCCACCAAAAGTGGTTCCTATTATTCTACTTGCATTTTTATGTGCTTTCAAACTGCTAGGATGGCACAAGGTGGGACAAGTAATGGGAGCTCATTCCATTATGCGACGCTAGGGATTTGAACCGCCAAACTGCCGACATTCCGATTGACAAGCTCAGCATCTTAGCCACTGAGCCACTTCGTCCCCTTCAACTGCGTAGTTTGAAGGGGGACTTAAATTTAGATCAACCCTGTAATCACCTTACTGTTGGCTATCCCTAAATACCTTGGGTGGTTTGGCTATGGACTGGCTAACTTATTATTTTTGTACCATGCTTTGTTAACTAACTTACAGTGGCAATGTGTAGATAATGCACTAAACTGCAAATAAATCACATTAGCAAACTAATGCTTATATAAGACAAAGCACCCAACTCTTCCAGAGCCCAAAGCAATCTACTAATTTCTATAAACTTATTTCCAACCATATTGAGGGCCAAACAATTCTGCTATTAGATAAAATAAGGCATCATCCTTAGGTACCACATCAAGAAGAAAGAGTCAACTTATTTCCAAAGTACCAGAAGGAAAGGGAAGAAACAATGGAGGGAAACTAATCAAGGAGAGAACCAACCTAGAACTAAGGAGAAATTTCCTAACAGTAAGAACAATTAACCAGTGGAAGGGCTTTCCTTCAGAAGTTGTAGGTGCTCCATCACTGGAGGCTTTTAAGGAGAGACTAGACAGCCAATTGTCTGGAATGGTATAGGATCTCCTGTTGGAGCAGGGGGTTGGACTAGAAGACCTCTAAGGTCCCTTCCAACTCTGTTATTCCATTATCTGTTACCAAATGCTGGAGAACAATGAGTAAGGGTGAAGTGAGGGAGCTCAGATCAGAGTATTAGTACATCTACAATTAGTTCTACTTCTTAAATTTACTTTATATTAACATTATTTTCAATAATAAGTGATTTTCCACAGCTGTGAGGTTGCTACTATTGAAAAATCAAAATCAAGTCCCAGTTCACTTGGTTTCTCTATATTAGGGACTTCAATTTTTTTTTCTTGGATTCTGAACAGTGCACTAGAGCAGTATGCAGCAACTAAGAGTGGGATGAATTTGATTTATGTTAATATGAATGCTCTCCATATTTTAAAGCATTTTTCCCATTGCATTACAAATTATAATTGGGTATTAACTTCCAGAGGGCATCTGGAGAAGCCATAACGAGACATTGTCTTGTCCTCTGACTTGGGCAAGAGATTGTCTTAATGGGACATCACTAGACAGTTATGACCTGATATGTGGGTTGCGACCCCTATAAACATAAATGACAAGTACAGTAAATAATGGCATTTCCCCCCACAAAATCTAAGAATTGCAGTATCTTCAGCAAAAGGTAAAGCTAAACTAGTTTCTTTAGCTAATGTTGCAGAAGATTCATGATAAGTGGCCTGCTAGATTATTCCTTTTAAGGTTCTGGCACTCTTTTATTCCATTATTTTATTTATTATCCTTTTAAGACTACTGAAATCAGCCCATAAAAAAGTTAAATTGAACTTACAGTGAAAGGCTAAATATAATCAGTTAAATACAAGGCTGCTCCTTTTAACTAGTAGAAATGGAATTCGTTTGTAATGGAAATTTCCGACACCACCCAACTCAACAGCAAGTCTCGAGATACCAGTTAAAAATGAAACCATTGAGCTAAAAAAAAAAGGTGATTATAACAGGGAGATATCACAAACTAACACAACTAAGGGTCTGGAGGAAAATCCAGATCTCCAAGACGGCTTTAAGGGAAGTGGAGGGGGGTGAGGACTGTGTGAACTTTCCTACTGTGTTTCCCCCCAAA
Source organism: Thamnophis sirtalis (assembly GCF_051295495.1). Classification (NCBI taxonomy): domain Eukaryota; kingdom Metazoa; phylum Chordata; class Lepidosauria; order Squamata; family Natricidae; genus Thamnophis; species Thamnophis sirtalis. The sequence goes on along the minus strand of NW_028261393.1, from coordinate 19,361,828 downwards.
ATAAGACAGGGTCTTATTTTCTTTTGACCCACAAAATATGGTTTGGGCCTTATTATCAGGAGAGGGCTTATTGTTTTGGGGTTGCTGGGTGGCTGCTCTCTTGCCAGCGGGCTCCCAAAGAGCTGGGCACAGCCTCAGGGGCGAACGGCTGTGTTGCACTGCCGCAGCAGCACAACACAGCAGCCATGAAGTGACCACGCTCACGAGCAGCCGCCCAGCAAACCCCCTTTATAGCGGGGCATAGCGCCACTCACCGACCTAGTAGTATCCCAAAGGCGCCAAGCAATGCAAGCGCCTTTGCCCCCCCTACAGTTCCTACGGCTTGGCACTTTGGGGAGACCACTAGGTTGGGGAGTGGCGCTCTGCCTGGCCAGGGGGGGGGTTGTCCAAGGGGCTTATTTTCAGGGAAGGGCTTATATTTTTGCCCACCCGAAAAATGTGGCATAGCTTTATTTTTAGGACATGTCATATTTTTGGGGAAACATGGTAGGATAATAATAATTATAATAATTATATAATTACATTATAATAATTACTTTTACTATTAATCTTCTCATCGTTCCTATCACACATCTCCTCTCACTTAGGATTGTATGACTGTAACTTTGTTGCTTTGATTTATATTTGTTTCCTAGTATGATTTGATTGATTATTTGTACCCTATGACTATCATTAAGTGTTGTACTTTGTGATTCTTGATGAATGCATCTTTTCTTTTTATGTACATAGGCACCAAAGACAAATTCCTTGTGTCTAATCTCACTTGGCCAATAAAGGATTCTATTCTATTCTATTCTATTCTATTCTATTCTATTCTATTTCTTTATGTACACTGAGAGCATAGGCACCAAAGACAAATTCCTTGAGTGTCCACCCACACTTGGCCAATAAAGGATTCTATTCTATTCTATTTGTCATAGAATTCAATGTTAAATGCAGCAGAGACAATCCAAACGTTTCTCCCTCTGTTCACAGTGGAGTTGCTGCTCCTTTTGTGGCCCCCCTGTCCCCCTCCCTCCCTGGGTCTACCTTAAAGGGACAGGCTGTAGCAGCTCTGCTGTGAATGGAGGGAGAAACGTTTGGATTGGGTGGGCAGGTTGAGCAGCTGGCAGGGCCGAGTGAGTGGCCCAAAGAGGTGAGTGGCGACCAGGCGGGCAATGACTGGGCCACCAGGGAATTTTGCCACCAGTTCGGAGAACTGATGCCAATTGTCCCTGCTGATTCGGCCGAACCGGGCTGAAGTAGTAGGATTTCACCCCTGCCCTCGCCCCCTCTCTGACTCCAAAGCAGAGCCCTCATCAGAGCCTTCCCCAGACTTCAGGACTGGCCCATGTTCCTCCCCAACCTCCTCACTGGCCGACTTTGCTACCAGCTCCACTGGCCGCTGGCCAGCTACAACAGGTTCTTCTCTGGTTCTTCTCTCCTACTTTTGGTGATACCATTTCCTTCACCATTACCCAGTCTAGGAAGGCATTAAAAATGTTACATGGGGTCTACCACACCATGGTCTTCCTGCTGTCCTCTAATGGGCAAACAGCTGCTGTGAAAGTGGGTTTCTACCACCCTCCACACTACCTTCATCAATGACATGAAGCACATTAATTAGTTGTTGCAAAGTGTGAGCATTGGTTTCTTCACCTTGGATCTAGACTAGAGACCTGTTGTTTTCAACAACCCACCCCCCTAGCCAGGCAAAGCAGACAAGCTATGAAATATTCAACGCCGGAGAAAAAAGTGTGTTCCAATTAAGGCATTTGCTGTGAAACTAAAATAGAAGAGGCTAAAGAGATTAGGCGAAGCACTAAAAAAAAAAATTCCCTGGTCTCCAATTAGACTGCAAGGCACAAAAAAAGGTAAGCTCAGGCCTAACAAGCTCAGAGGAAAGTCCTTTGTATTATTAATACCTCCTTCTGATGAGATGGTTAAATGTTTATTTCTGGACCGAGCCTGCCTCATCTCAAAGGGATGAATTGCCTTCACAAGGAACTTCCTCTTAGGTGGCAGTGTGCCTTGTAAGGAAGATCATTTGCAAGATTGATCTGTGATTGTAGGAATTAATGGGAATCAATCCTGGTCCTTCAGTTAAAGGGAAGCTTAGACATTCCTTCACTTCTGAACAGCAGGATGCTTTTGAGGGGGTCAATCCTACAATTTGTGTGTGATGCTTCTATGATCTTGGTAGGGGAGGACTACGAACATCATAGAAAGCCGACAGGGGAGGACTCATCCTTGGCAATTAAAGAAAGGAAGACTTCAAATTGCAGAATTCTCCAGGAGCATGACTGACTGGGGAATTCTGGGAGTTGAAACCCAACCTGTTTTAAAATGGCCAAGGTTGAGAAACCCTGGATGGGAATGTAATACAGGATAGGGCTATGATGGCGAACCTATGGCACGCATGCCAGAAGAGGTGGCACATAGAACCCTCTCTGTGGGCATGTGTACTGTCGCCAACTGCTTTTCTGGTTTCTGACATGCACATACCAGTGGTGGGATTCAAATAATTTAACAACCGGTTCTCTGCCCTAATGACCAGCTGGGTAGGCGTGGCTCGGTGGTCATGTGACTGGGTGGGCGTGGCCAACTTAACATCACTCACATCGATGGGCGCTTCGTCTTAGCTGTTGCAATGTAATAAGGGTTAACTGGAGAGGCACTTTCTCTAAACAGGGTGATAAAGATTAGGCTAGATACAACACCAGGATGTTTCCTTCCTGCCTTCCTTATAGGATTAGCCCTATAAAGTGGGAAAAAAACAAAAGAAGATTTCTTCCAACAACCTGTTCTCCAAACTGCTTAGAAAGTTAATAACTGGTTCTCCCGAATAGATACGAACTGGCTGAATCCCACCACTGGCACATATGCACCCTGTAGATGGTCTTTGCAGGCACGAGCACGCTAGAAAACATCCTGAAAAATGTCCCCCAAAACAAACTTCTTTTTGGGCCATTTTCAGGCCTTTTGGGGGGCTGTTTTTGGGCTGAAAATAACCAAAAATGCCCAAAAAACGGCATGCATGTTCCCATCAGCTGGTCTTTGGGTTTCTGGTACAGACCAGCCGAAAAGGTTCACCATCACTGGGATAGGTGCTTTTTCTCCCTAATGTCTCATTTGGCTAATAGCTAAAGAGGTGTATTCTAAACATGCCAAGATCATTATTGAATGATGTTTGGTAGCTAATAGTTACCAGCCGCTTTCATGGATCAAACGGGGTGTCTCTGTTGGCATCTAAAAATTACAGAAAAATATATGTTTGGAAAAGGGGACAATTCACCTGGTAGTTAACCATCCTTGTGCTAAAAAAGCCAAAAGAACTGGCAGGTTTGATTTTGAGTTGAGAGCCCCCCCCACCCTGAACTATGCATAAATTTAACTTCATTCTTTATACAGTATTGATGTGGTTTTTTAATGAGAAGTTGCAGCAGAAAAGCAACCCATATTTTTATCTGCAGTAACCTTTTAAGAGTGGTGTATGGAGGCCTCTGCTCTCCTTCACAGACTCTTTGCCAGAGAGTGTCCGCAGGGTAGGTCAAAAAGTCAAAATAATGCCTGTGGCTGCACAATCAAAGCCTTGCTCCTGTATAACCTGCATTATGTGCACAGCACAAGTAAAAAAGAGTCAGGCTTTGGTTGTGCAGCTGCAGCAAACATCTTGACTTTTTTGACCCTATCGTTCACCGTGGACATCCCTCTCCTTGGCTCTATGTTTTAATAATAAATACAAATTTGAGCCGCGGTGGCGCAGTGGTTAGAGTGCAGTACTGCAGGCTACTTCTGCTGACTGCCAGCTGCCTGCAATTTGGCAGATCGATTCTCACCAGGCTCAAGGTTGACTCAGCCTTCCATCCTCCCAAGGTGGATAAAATGAGGACACAGATTGTTGGGGGCAATAGGCTGACTCTGTAAACCACTTAGAGAGGGCTGTAAAAAGCACTGTGAAGCATGGTATGTAAGTCTTAAGTGCTGTTGCTAATGGTGAATATCACAATTTTCTTGGCTACCTTTGATAAAAGTGCATCTCTTCTTTTCTTGCTGCTGCATTATCCCATGTTATTCCTTTTAAGTCTTTGTTATGATTTGATTTCTTTATTTTTATTTTGTAAAATCTAGATGGCCATCTACCTCCTAACATGGAATCTGGATGGCAAATAGAGTGAAAACTCAATTAAAAGAAACCATTACTGAACTTATTAGTTCCGTTTTCTGTTAAAAACAGACAAACCCACAATTGTCTTTCAAGGCATGGTAACATGGTTAGACTTGTAAAAAGTTATTTTTTTCCCCTATCAAATTCTGCATTACTACTTTAACAATGTATTTAGTGCAGAATAAAAGCAAAATATTTTAAATAAAGACAAGGTACGTGTGCACAGCCCTGGAAAAAAGGCAATTACATTCCATGCATAGGAACATGAAAAATAAGACAAGTTGTAGTATACCAGAAATCCTTTCAGCAGCAGTTAAAAATTTCCATGTCCTTCAAGCATTAATTTTTGGATGCACGAAGTACATTCTATTTTTTAAAAATGCAAATTATTTTCCATGAGTCTATACAGCATTAAATCAATGCAAGGAATCCAGATCAATACAAAGCAGACACCTTTCTCCACTATCTAAGTATTTATAAACACTATCAAAGCCTTCAGAACCCTCCCTTGGGTCTAGAGCTTTGTCAGGCATATGCCACTGGCTGTTACTCAGTTTTTGAAATACGCATTTACATTTCCTATAGAGCGTCTTACTCTTTGAACCTAATTTTAACTTCCGTCTTAGTTCTGTGGCTGGGGATGTATTTTGTTTTTCACTCAACAAAGGCTAAAACTAAGAATGAGTGACTTCACATAAAGGCAGTTAGAATAGTCTGCCCTCTTACATGTTTAGCAAGCGGATTTTTTTTTAGCAGAAATAAAATAGGTGTATTAAGGTTATTTGAGGCTACTGCTGCTGTCCTACTTACTTTCACACCAAGCAAAAAAAGACGAAGCAGAAAACCACATTAGCATCTGGGGTTGTTTTATCAACACATTTTGGAAAGGAGCTGCAAAGATCTGGGGGGCTTGAGGTGACCTGCTCCCACCCTAAATTTATAATATGCAATTATTTTTGTCTTTTCCATAGGAAATATTTTATGCATCATGGTTTTCCAGCATATCTTGTACCTTTATTTCCTAACACTAAGTGATAAAGTATTCAGATGTGATTCTGTTATATAAGGATAGCTTTCAGCATTATTGCAGGAGAGATTGTTCAAAACATTATCAGCAGAATGCTTTCTTATTATACAAACCAGAAATGTTTTTCTTTCTTTGCTGTTTAAAATGGCTTAGCTGATTTTTTTAAAGATAATTTTGCAGTTGGACAAGAGATAGCATTCTAAATGAATAGAATTTACTGAATGGCTAGCCAGGTCATTATCATAAATTTCATAGTGAGATTGGCTAAATATGTGCTTATTTTAATAACGGTATTGAATTTGAATGTTTATTCTTGATTCTGACAACTGTCTAAGGAATATATATTTCATATATATCATCCCCTCCTCCTTTCACTCTCTCTTCCCTAAATTGTTCATAAAATACATACAGCAAAATATTTCAGCTTATAGACATATATTTTGGCATCACTCACAGTTTGAGCCCAGTGATGTATAAAAAAAGTCAAACATCTTTCTTGCTGCCCAAATTATTACCCAGCAGAGAAAGCCAAGAGATTTTTCATCCATTACCGTTAAAGAAAAATGAGGGTGGCTAACAAAAAGAAGTGGACTGAAATTATATTGAGATGAAACATTTGCTATATTGTCCTGCCAGGTTTTATGGGGAAATAGAACTTGGAGAGGGTTGTAAAGCCTATGAAGTGGTATATAAATCTAAGTACTATTGCAATAGATAGATAAATAGGTGACAGATGATAGATAGATAAATAGATAAATAGATAGATGATAGATAGACAGACAGACAGACAGATGGACAGACAGAGGGGTGTGTGTGTGTGTGTGTGTGTGTGTGTGTGTGTGTGTAGAGTAATAGGTATAGAAGAAATCTAAGTACATATGTATGAGTATAAGATGGATTGTAGATGAATTAATATATTAGTAGATGGAAATGTATAAAAGAAGTATATGTATACATGTACGGGTAAAAATGGTATAATGGAGGTATACCAATGTGGAAATGTTGCAAATATGATAATTGTGTAAAATATTTGAAGAAACTTTAATATTTTTTTAAAAAAGAGGCAACCCAAGGTATACAATAAAATGAAACAAAAACTAATCACCTCTATTTTAATCTAGCACCGTGTTTCCAAAGCTTTGTAATTTCCATCTACATAAATTTTGGCTTATAAAATTCCTAACAACAGCCATACTTGGCTAGGGAGTTGGTATTGGAATTTGGGAGTTGGTTTTGAGAGTTGGCCCACCCATTTAAAATATGTTAAGGTTGTGAAACCTTGCCTGAAGGCAAAGTTGTTCACAGTTCAAGTCTTATTTGAAGTTTAAGAACTATACATATATATTATACTGAACCAGAATACTGTAAAGTTTGCTTTCAATCGAGTTCAGCTTTATCCAAATTGGAGACCCTCCAATTGTATGGAATTCCAGATCTAGAATTCTCCACAATGTCTAGGGCATCTAGGTGTTTAAAGTCCACATGCCCAGTTGGCCCTCAGGTTGGAGAAAACTAACTGCTTGTGCCACACACTTTTGGATTAATTAAAACTGTGTTCTTAAGAAGGCCAGATCCTGAAGATAAAATTCAAATACTTTGGCCACCTAATGAGAAGGAAAGACTCACTGGAGAAGAGCCTAATGCTGGGAAAGACTGAGGGCAAAAGAAGGGATGACAGAGAATGAGGTGGCTGGATGGAGTCATTGAAGCACTAGGCGTGAGCTTAAATGGACTCGGGGAGATGGTAGAGGACAGGAAGGCCTGGAGGAACGTTGTCCATGGGGTCATCATGGGTCGAAGATGATTTCGCAACTAACAACAAAAACCTTATAACCCAATAAAAATGTAGAAGGAGAAAAAATGGCAGGAATTACTATGATGTATAAATCTACTGCCAAAAATATATTCTATCTATTCATATAAATTGAGATACGTAAAGATTATGCAAATGCGGGCTAAGGTTCATCACTGTTTGGAGATGCCCTTGCTTTCTTGGGAAATGATCTATTTATGGACCCTAAGATACACATTGATCATTTGGCTTGCAAGCTGCAAGTTGCATCAGGAAATCTGATGTCTGACATTGTCCATCTGAGGCAGACCCATGCCATCTAATCCATCTGTGGGTACAGTCTGTCATGGCCACCTTGCAACCTCCCCTTACAGCTGCTCTCTGTCTCCATGGCAACAAAGGCAAGGGCCTTTCTAATGGGGTTTGTAGATAGGCCTTAGACTCTAGTAGCCTTTTCCCCAGGATCAGCTTTTGCTGGTTTCTGTTAACAGAGGCTGGGAGCCAAGTCACTGAATGTTTCGTTCCTATTAAAAAGAACAAAAGTGTAAACTAAGAGATGTTCTTCTGTTCTTTGTTGTTGTAAGGTCCAAGGGTATGTTTAAGCCCACCAAGAGAACTGAAATAAGAACTTAAACGGAGGCTTGAGGAAGAAACAGCATTTTATCTTTGATCAAAGGGTAGCATTTCCAAACACGTACAAGGATATGTAGCACGGGTGGGATTCAAAATGTTTTGCCACCAGTTCTGTGGGTGTGGCATGGTGGGCGTGGCATGGCTTGGTGGGCATGGCTTGGTGGGCATTGTACTAACCATGGGTGCCTCTCTTTTTGACAGCATGAGCTTGGGTAGCTCTGAGCTTGCAAGTTATGATTGGTGAAACATGGTTTGTAGTACAGCATGTGGTGTGAACCCAGTGGTGAGATTCAATTTTTTTTTACTACCAGTTCTGTGGGCATGGCTAGGTGGGCATCGCAGGAGAAGGATATTGTAAAATCTTCATTCCCACCCCGCTCCAGGGGAAGGTTACTGCAAAATATCCATTCCCTCCCAATCAGCTGGGACTCGGGAGGCAGAGAATAGATGGGGGCAGGGCCAGTCAGAGGTGGTATTTACAGGTTCTCCAAACTACTCAAAATTTCTGCTACCGGTTCTCCAGAACTGGTCAGAACCTGCTGAATACCACCTCTGATATGTAGGGAGGAGCCACACCTAAGAGAGGGAATGGCCTTCCTTTTATAATGTTAGGATATGGCCTTCCTTTTATAATGTTAGGAGCCTCCTCATTAGCGCTATCAGCATTATCTCTCCCTTTGTTCGCACAATTGGCCATTTGGCCCCTGCTGTTGTAGGGAAAGGAACTCAACACAGATCAAAGGTGTAACTGTCAGCAGCTCCCATTTGAGATCCATGCTAGGCAGGAGAGGAAGAGTACTGATAGATCAAATAGCAGGGACGCAGTGGCTAAGTAGCTAAGAAGCTGAGCTTGACGATCAAAAAGGTCGGCAGTTCAGCGGTTTGAATCCCTAGCGTCGCATAACAGAGTGAGCTCCCGTTACTTGTCCCAGCTTCTGTCAACCCAGCAGTTTGAAAGCATATAAAAATGCAAATAGAAAAATAGGAACCACTTTGGTGGGAAGGTCACAGCATTCCATGTGTACACCCACACTACACCTATCCTCTGTGAGCTGCACTGGCCTCCTATTGCTCTCCGAACACGATTCAAGGTGCTGGTTATCGCCTTTAAAGCCCTACATGGCCTAGGACCTGGATATCTACGAGACCGTCTTCTGCCGCACACCTCCCTAAGACTGATAAGATCGCACAGGATGGGCCTTCTCCAGGTGCCATCAGCTGGACAATGCTGGCTGGCGATGCCTTGGAAAAGCGCCTTCTCTGTTGCCGCTCTGGCCCTATGGAATGAGTTACCCCCCCAGAGATCCGGACCCTACCCACTCTCACGGCCTTCCGAAAAGCTAGCAAAACCTGGCTATTCCGGCAGGCCTGGGGCTGTTGACCTCTGTATTTGGGGCTAGCCCCGCTTAGACTGGGTGCATGCTATGTCTCTTTTAAATTTGTTGTGTTTTATCTGTTTTTAATCTTTCTTAATATTCTTGTTTCTGTAAGCCACCCCGAGTCCTCCGGGATTGGGCGGCCTATAAATTTAATAAACAGTAAACAGTAAATTTTGGCGTTTAGTTATGCCGGCTACATGACCACGGAGACATCTTTGGACAGCGCTGGCTCTTCGGCTTTGAAACGAAGATGAGCTCTGCCCCTTAGAGTCAGGAACGACTAGCAGATATGTGCAAGAGTTTGAAGTTTAATTTTATTTATAGGCCGTCCAATCCCGAAGGACTCCAGGCGGCTAGAGGAATATTTACCTTTACCAATGTTACTTTACAGAGGCCTACTAGAGCAGTGTTAGTTACAGGAAACAAAGGTATAATGTATCGTGTATATATGTATGTATGTATGTATGTTGTATTTGTGCTGTATCTCTCTCTTTCTCTTTCTCTCTCTCTCTCTCTCTCTCTCTCTCTCTCTCTCTCTCTCTATCTATCTATCTATCTATCTATAGACACACACACACACACACACAAAGGCATAGTATACTGTATATGTGTGTTACAGGAAACAAATGTTTACATATGTGTTACAGAATAAAAAGTTTCTATTAATTCTAATATATCAGTATTTTATATTCTTATTACAATTTCCCTTCATCGTATTTTGCTACCTTAGCAAAATCAATGTGCTAAGTTAAACAAACTGCAGATGCAGTTGACTAAAATTAAGTGCTGGCTTCTTCATTCTGCTTCAGTTGCGTACTTTGCTCAGAAATAGATACTGGATACTTATTAGAAAAGAAAAAGGCAGAGCGTCATTTGCCAAAAACAAGGTGGTTTTTTTTTTAATGGTACTTTCCCAAGGCAATAGAGCTGCCTTCTTATTCATAAGTGTAACAGAATGTCCTTCAGCTGAATGTAGCTGTGAAATAAAGCCAGAAGATCTCATGAAAAGCTCAGGGACCTTCAACAACTCAACAGTTCAACTCTGAGCTAAAATATATTTTCTACTCTTTGGTCTAGCAAACATTACACTAGGACTTATTTGTTTTGAATTACAAATCCCAAATAGAGCAACAGTAAGTATGACTGGACTCATAATCTCTCTCTCTCTCCCTCCCCCCCTCTCTCTCATCTATCTATCTATCTATCTATCTATCTATCTATCTATCTATCTATCTATCTATCTATCATCTATCTATCTATCTATCTATCTATCTATCTATCTATCTATCTATCTATCTATATCTATCTATCTATCTATCTATCTATCATCTATCTATCTATCTATCTATCTATCTATCTATCTATCTATCTATCATCTATCTATCTATCTATCATCTATCTATCTATCTATCTATCTATCTATCTATCTATCTATCTATCTATCTATCTATCTATCTATCTATCTATCTATCTATCTCTATCCTATTTCTAAACTGCCCATCTCCCTCAGATTGTGATTCCCTTGGTTTGTTACGTGAGTTCAAAAGGTCTGTAAATGTTGTTCAGAGATATTTGAAGAGCTGCAAGTTCTCCACTGAACAACATCAATATTTGGAGAGCTACAAGTTCTCCTTTAGCTACACCTCTGTTAAATATTTTCCTCCAGGTGATTCTACAAGAATTGTAAGCTGGCTACGGCTCACTTGATCCTTGTGCAATTGGGATAAGTAGATTCAGATCTCAAGGCACGTTTGAGCCTGTATCTCACTCTCTGGATTTTTGCAACACACCACAGTGAAAACATTGTCCTCCCTTTTGCCCAAGGGACTACATCAAGTTTATCTCACCAAGACAGATGGCTTTCGGTGATCAAACTAATGGTGTGTATAGTCTCCAGTGTATGACAAAAGGAGCCCCTTTCTAGACAGGGAAGATGGGACTTGCTTGATTTTAATCTTTCAAATGGCAATTGTATAAATTATTTCTGATTCCTCTTTTAATGGACTGACTCCAGCTATTTGCAGGGAAGGTTGGTGGTGTGTGAAGACCATGGAGAAAGCAGCCAGCTGCCCTCTCTGGAATTCATGTCACAGTTCCGTTTAAGATATCAATTAGCAGAGAAACGAAGACATTAAAAGCTTTTTTATATCGTTGTAGAACGCTTCCCCCACCTCCAAAGCCTCTTTAACTTCAAAGGCTTCAGCAGGATCCCAACATAACTTCCTTTTTCAAGTGAAGATGTCAACATGCACATTTCATTCTAAACTACATGTAGGTGTAATAAATTAGGAACAAACTTTGTTGAATAATAAAAGTATTTACTTCTCAAAAGTGGCATCAGCAGGGAGTCCAGAAAGTCAAGATGGCAGCTCTGGTCAACCCTCTTATCTTTTAAAAATGTGGCTCCGACATGTAACAACTAAAAAGAGGGCAGATTTTTAACTGCAAAGCTATTTAACCCCCCACTGGATCTGTTTTTGAGTAGACACATAAATGATCCTTCTGTCCCTTTTCAAATCCGAAGTCATCAAGAAGATTCCTTATGTTGAGAGGGAGACCCCCCAACCCAGAATTGGTATTCAGCAGGTTCTGACCAGTTCTGGAGAATTGGTAGCGGAAATTTTGAGTACTTCGGAGAACCGGTAAATACCACCTCTGGCTGGCCCCGCCCCTATCTATTCTCTGCCTCCCGAGTCCCAGCTGATCGGGAGGGAATGGAGATTCTGCACTATCCTTTCCCTGGAGTGGGGAGGGAATGGAGATTTTACAGTATCCTTCCCCTGCCACAGCCACCAAGCCACACCTACCAAACCATGCCACGCCCACCAAGCCAAGCCCACCGAACTGGTAGTTATTTTTTTTTGAATCCCACCACTGACCCACCCCCTTGCATTTTCAGGAATAAATTGGAGCAGCTGTTGGATTTGTTCCTAATTTGTCATGTCCCTTATTTTCAAAGAATGCTGCCCCATTTCGGAGTTTCTTATTGTGCTCCACAAACACATGATCACTGAGAAGACCCACTGAAATTAAAATCACAGAATTGGAAGGGATCATTTTGGGTCCCTGTGGTCCATCCTTCTGTTTAATACAGGAGAAATCCTGATGCAAGAATCCCAGATCAAGAGCCGTCTAGCTTTCATGTGGATCCATCCAATGAAGGGACCCTGTTCTCTGTGCAGCTAATTGGTTACACTGTTGAGCTGTTCTGCTTAGAATTGAATTTTTATTCAATCATAATACACCTTAATGGGGCTGAAATTAATTGTTATACCTAATCATTTTATCATTTGCTATGATGCGTTTAATTAGTTGCTTTATCTGCTTCCCCTGTCTCATTCCCAAAGTGGTAAGTTAAATATAGATGTATTATACAATACAGTACATGCTTTAGTACTACTGCTACCAATAAAAAATAAATAACATAAGCCTGGAATGATACCCGCTTATTCAACGATCTGAAGAGCTCTCCTTCCAGAAGAATTTTATAATAGGGAGTGCCTATGTAGACCTATATATTTGGATTACTATAGACTAATGCATGTGTTTAATTTCTCATGTTTTCCTATTATTAAGAAAACTGCATTAAATGTCAATAATTTAATTCTGTCGTTCAGCATGATGTTTTGATAATAAGAGAGATTGGCCTTTGTGTGCTATTTTTGTTTTTGTTTTATAAATAAATAACAAAATGCTTCATTTATGATGCATTTCCTCCAATACGCATTTCCTCCAATACGCATTAAAAAAAAGAATCTGTGTATTGCATCAACTTCATAGGAAACTGTATCTCAATCCAACATATATAGAAATTGGTTCAAATAAAGGACAGGTGACATGAGCAGAAAATATGATGTCCCCCAGGTGTTTTGGACCCAATTCTTAATAAAGTACCAGAAATGTTGGATGGGGCTGACTGAACTTGGTTTACCTTGGCAGGTAAATAAGTAATTGGGTAGGTAGTCAGAAAGAGGTGAGCTAATTCAAGGAGAGGAACTGTGTGGTGTCGCAGTGGTTAGAATGCAGTACCGCAAGCTACTTCTGCTGGCTGTAGTTCGGCAGTTTGAGTCCCTACAGCTCAAGGTTGACTCAGCCTTCCATCTTTCCGAAGTGGGTAAAATGAGGACCCAGATTGTTGGGGTCAATAGGCTGACTCTGTAAACCGCTTAGAGGGAACTGTAAAGCACTGTGAAGTCTAAGTCTAAGTGTTATTGCTATAGGGGGCATCTGGCCCAAACATACTCCGAAATCTGGCAATGAAACGAGTTAGACTTCTCATGTGTCCTCATCTGATCCTCTAAGAACCCACAGAGCAGTGATTCTCAAACTTGGCAACGTCAAGACGTGTGGACTTCAACTCCCAGAATTCCCCACTCAGCAATTTGGCTGGGGATTTCTAGCAGTTGGAATCCGTGTGTCTTAATCTTGCCAAGTTTGAAAAACACCGCTGTACAGTTTTGCAATTTGCCAATTTGAAGGAGTTTCAAGGTCTTTTTTAAACGCTGCTGTCCAAGTTCAATATTGCCTTTGATGATTTTATCAGTAGTCTGCAGACAAAACAAAGAAAGCTTAACTAAATATCAGTAGATATTAGGCCAAAGATCGAAAATAATCAGATCATACTCATCAAGATTGCCTATTGAGGGAGGTCAAAAACAGAAGATGGCAACCACAATGAACATTATACTGCAAATTAGAGCATACAAAACTTTTGCCAGACCAATTCTCGAATATAGCTCATCTGCCTGGAATCCACACTGTATATCGGACATTAATACAATCGAGCGAGTCCAGAGGTGTTTCACGAGAAAAGTCCTCCACTCCTCTGCTCACAATAGAATACCTTATACTACTAGGCTTGAAATTTTGGGCTTGGACAACCTTGAACTACGCCTCCTGCAGTCCGATCTAGGCATAGTACACAACATTGTCTGCTACAATGTCTTGTTCAACAACTTCTTCAGCTTCAACCACAATAATATAGGGGCAAACAATGGATACAAACTCAAGGTAAATTGCTCCAAACTTGATTGCAGAAAATACGACTTCAGTAACAGAATGGTCAACGCCTGGAATGCTCTACCTGACTCCATTGTTAGAGCCTCAAACCACCATAACTTTAACTTTAAACTGTCTCATGTGGACCTCACCCCATTCTTAAGAGGTCTGTAAGGGGGCGTGCATAAGGGCACCAGCGTGCCTACCGTCCCTGTCCTATTGTCCCCATTTATTTGTACTCATTTTCTGTGTTCATGTCCATGTTTATACTTATACCTGTTATCTCATACATGTTTGACAAACTAAATAAATAATAATAAATAATGAAGTGACTGAAGCGCTGTCCCTTCTTAAAATCTGCTGCTTGCATCAATCCTATGCCCCGACCAGATGCATACATTTCCTTTCCTTTCTTTTGTGCTTGAGGCTACAGAACGAAAAGGCAGCCGGCTAAATGTTCATGAGTTTTAGTAGGTCATCTTTGTATGAGTAATCCGACACGCTCACCAGGGCCGTTTTTGTCATTCGAGACAGCAAAGAAATTGCAGAGGCAAAGAATAAAGCAGCTGGAGATGGATGGATGGATGGATGAATGGATGGCTAGATGATAGACAGACAGATGATAGCAAAAAATAAAATTGGGGAGCAGGAGCAGAAGGGTGGAAGACACTGGCGTCTCTGTTTGTGAAATGACAGATGGTAGCTTTAATGGAACATAAAGATTATACATGTAGCCGCAGAATGCACACTGGGCATTCCTAATTCATCTTCCAGCTTTGAAGCAGGACTACGATTCTATGGTTCCATAATTCTTCTCTACTTAGAAATTCTTATATGATTTCATATAAGCCAATGCAATCAATGAATAGCAGTGCTCCTGCTATTTAAATCTAACCATTGCCATACCATAATAGATTAACATACAGCGGACAGCTATTTAAATTTATATCATAATTATATAAGCCATCCATCAATTATAAGCCATCATCACGCGATCAAAATTGGGGGAACATTTGGAGCTTTCCAGCTGGCTTTCAACCAAGTCAATGAGGAAAGTCGGATTTGCTTAATGACCGCGTGACTCATTTAACAACTTGCAATGGTTTGCTTAACCATTGCATCATGACAAAACAGGTCAGAAAATCAGGCCTGTAAGAACCGCCTTCTTAGCAATGTAGATTCTGCTCCCAACTGTGATCATGTGGGGGATTACCTATAAACAGAGGCAGTATTCAGCAGGTTCTGACCAGTTCTGGAGAACCGGTAGCGGAAATTCGGGGAACAGGCAAATACCACTTTCTGGTTGGCCCTGCCCTCATCTATTCTCTGCCTCCCGAGTCCCAGCTGATACCCAATAGTATCCTTCCCCTGCGGCGCCCACCAAGCCATGTCCACAGAACATGGTAGTAAATTTTTTTGAATCCCACCACTGCCTGTGAAGCAATATGGACTGGGTTCACACCACATGCTGTACTACAAACCATGTTTCATCAATCATAACCTGCAAGCTCAGAGCAACTTAAGCTCATGCTGTCAAAAAGAGAGACACCCATGGTTAGTACAATGCTTGCATTATTACATTTTTTTTTAAAAAAAGAGGTACATTCAACCTCTAAGCTCAAGGCACCTATTTTAACTTTTAAAAATTCTATCCTCCCTTTACTCCTATCCAAAATAAATAAATACCATATTTTTTGGCGTATAAGACGCACATTTTTCCCTAAAAAGAAGCTGAAAATCTGTGTGTGTCTTATACACTGAATTCAGCATTTTTTTGCCTCCAGAAACCCCGCCCCTTCACCAAAATGGCATGCATAGCCTTTAGGAGGCTTCCAGAGTGCTCCTGAGGGCTGGGGAGAGCAGAAATGAGCAAAAATTGGGCCATTTTTTGCTCAATTTTGCCCCACCCCCACCCCGCAGGAGTACTCTATAACCCTCCTAAAGGCTATGCCTGCCATTTTTTTTTGAAAAAAGGGCCTGTTTTTGTGAAAAATGGGCTGTTTTTTGCTCATTTGGGGGGGCACCCCCTAAGAGCACTGTGCAAGCATCCTAAAGGCTATTCATGCCTTTTTTTTTTTTTTAGAAAAAAAACCAGGCCTGTTTTCACAAAAAATGGGCCATTTTTGGGAGGTCTGCAGATTGCAAAAACTTTTTTATTTTATTTTGCCTCTTCAAAATCTTGATGGGTCTTATACTCCGGTGCGTTTTAAACTATGAAAAATATGGTAAATAAAAATGGAGAAGAGTCCCAACATTGCAGCACTAGTCAAGGAGTGGAATTATGGGTACACCATCACCAGGCTTCCTCCGTTCCTTGGAGGTTGGATTTTTTCCGAAGAGGAATGTTTCCAGATGTTGAGGGCTTTTTCCTTTGGCCTCTGGATAGAGCCAAACCTCTCTCCTCCAGAGGATGCTGCTGCCTTTAAAGACATGTGGAGACTGGCTCTCAAAGGGAGGCAGATGTTCACGGCGCAGGACAGAGCTTTTGTTAGCAGACGTCTTTGTCTCCCTCGAGAAGGACGTTTCTCGCGAAGAAACAGTCTATTTCGGATGCTCAGGTGCTCTCCTACAGCTGCAAAGTCTTTCCCAGTAAACAGCAGAATGCTATGCGAAAAGAAAGCCTGTCTGGGAACGGTTGCACAGAACAGCAAGAGTTAAGAAGCGCTAAAGGAGCTTTGCAAAGACCCCTCCAGGGGTAACCACGTCATCTGCTTTGGATGCCCAGATGCTCCTTCCGTCCTTCCTCCATCTTCCTGTTATGTAACCGTACTGAATGGCTTCCTTTGAAGCGTGTCTTTCTCCATCACGTGATCCCCCCCCTGAGGATAGACGGGGCAAGACACAACAACAGATTCCCTGAACAATTGTGTGGCTGTCAGAACAAATCCCCAGCAATGCGAAGGCAGGCTGGAAATGGGACTTAGCAACCTTTGGTGCAGCTATAAAAAGGAAAATGACTAGACTGCCTTTTGTTGAGAAGCACGATGGCCAGACTTGTTTTCAACCAAAATATCTTTTATTTATCTTACCTTTCTACTCTCCTTTGCTGCAGCCCAGTGGTCCTTTCGCAACCATTCCCGTTCTGGAGATCTTCCATAAAGGTTCTTATACAACATCTCCAACAGTAAACACACTTCAGTCCGAGGGAGAACCATCTATCTTGTCAAATGTTTAGGCTGCTGCTGGTTTGTTGTGCAACACAACTGTTGGAATACATTCCTTCATACTGCACAATGTTCTTGGAAGAGACTATTAAATGCTCCACAGCCTCTTCACTGGAGGTTTTTAAGAAGAGATGGAGCTGCCATTTGTCTGAAATGGTGTAGGACAGTAATGGCTTAACTTTTCGGCACCAAGTGCCAAGCAGGTCCCACGGAAATGTTGCATGCACGCGCACTCATCAAGGCCACACTCTGGAAAAGCCTAACTTCCGGGTTCCAGCGTGCATGCGTGCCCAACGATCTGCTGGCCGGCGCACACATACAGGCCAGTTTTGGGCACTGCGGTGCGCGCGAAGAGATGGCATTGGCGTCCCGAAAAAGCTGAACTTTTAGGTTCTGGGATGCATACGCATCTGACAATCAGCTGGCTTGCAGGCATGCGCATACCGGTTTTCAGCACTGCCGCACACATGGACAGCTGATTGTTGCTCGTGCATGTGTGCCAGAAACCCGGAAGACAAACAGCCATCACCAGGTGACATGGCTTTGCGTGCCATTTTGGCCACACGTACCATAGGTTTGCCATCACAGGTGTAAGTTCTCCCATGCTTGAGCAAGGGGCTAGACTAGAAGACCTCCAAAGTGCCTTCCAACATGTTGTTATTCTCTTTCAAACAACATGCTGTGCCATAATGTCGCTTGCTCGGCTTCAGTGTAATGTGATGTGCTAATCCAGCCATTCTAAGTCATGGTTTACAGTTTAGCATCTTATATTTACCTGGAAAATGATGGTATATTCTATTAACCATAGTTAAAACAAGCCAAACTTTAATCCAACCAAAGCTGGGCTTGTTGTTCAGCCAGAGGTCACGAAGCTAAATAGTTTGCATGGAAACAGAACAGGGAAGGAAGCAATATGGTCTTTGCAGATCTCTGCAAAACTGCAGCTGGCAGTTGAGTTCTATACAGTACAAGCTTAAATGTCTAAACAATGTACAAAGGGAGTCCATGCAAAATGCCTCTCAGTGGAGGTTATCAGCAAGGCTTCATTAATTTAGATTGTTTTCTTCCAGAAACTGTTCCTATGGAATCCAGAAACTTTGCCAAATTGTATATCTAACTTTTGGAGGGATGGTGGCCCCTGCAGTCAGTTTTCCAAAATAAACACCCCTCCCAGCAAACAGTCTTGCTTATTTTATTTTATATTTTATTTTTTTATTTTTTTATTAATTAGTCTTGCTTATTTTAATTACCTCTGCAATGGAAAATATTTTTCCAGATTCAAGCATTGTGTCAAGCCACAATGCAGTTTGGCTTCATGTACATAAGCTCAGCGTTTGCAAACTTGTTTTATGGCTTAGCCTTATGTGTGGACACAGCTGATTATGGTTGACTCGAAATCTGTATTTAACTTAAGTCTGGGGAATGTTTGAGCCCAGAATGGATGAACTGGCGGCCTCAAAAATAACCACTTGATCCAGTTTGATTTATTCTGTCAGGACTGAATAGCCTGCACACTGTCTTGTCCCAGGCTGTGGGTGTAGAGTGTGGTTGAAACAGCTGGGAGAGTTTAGCCAAAGCCGTTGAATCAGGGAACAGTTTCATTTTTATTTATTTTAGAAATGTGCACGGCTGCTCAACTCTACGATGAGTCTGGAAGTGTACAGTACAAGCAATCATATAATACAAGCGAACCCTACCCTCGCCCCCAACGCCAGAAGGAAAATAACCATTAGAAGACCATCAAACACACAGAAGCTGCTACTGCCTCTAACTCAAGCCCCAGAGAAAGTGTCAGGTTTTCAGTGGTCTTTTGAACATGGCTAAACTGGGGGACAGAGAGGAGGTGTTGCACAGTCGAGCGCTGTGATGGAGAAGATACGTTTAAGACACTGTTTAATGGATGACCTGGAACATGCTCACTCTGTCCAATTACCCAGGCTCCATGCAAGCCCCAGAAGTCTGATGGTCCTTTAGATCAGTGTTTCTCAACCTTAGCAACTTGAAGATGTCTGGACTTCAACACCCAGAATTCCCCAGCCAGCGAATGCTGGCTGGGGAATTCTGGGAGTTGAAGTCCGGACATCTTCAAGTTGCCAAGGTTGGGAAACACTGCTTTAGATAACCAGGCCCAACGCCATGAAGGGTTTTAGTGACAACAACCCGCACTTTGAACTGCATGTGGAAGAATTATACTCTGTAGCGTTAACCTAGCTTGCTCGTCTGAACTACATCCGACCATGTTCTAGAGCAGCGTTTCTCAACCTTGGTGACTTTAAGTCCTGTGGACTTCAACTCCCAGAATCCCCCAGGGGAAGCAGTTTTCGCCCTCCTGGAGGGTCGAAGAAAGCTCTGGAGGCTGGGGAGGGTGAAAAATGGGTCTACCAGAAGTTCAGGAAGTCCAGAAACAGGCCTATTTCCGGCCTCCGGAGTCAGGGACAGCTTTTGCCCGCCAAATGATTTAAGCTCTTGTTGTGGTCTGCTGGCGGCCTGCGGAGCTGGCAGCAGATTCAGACAGTGAGGAGGTTGGGGAGGAACAAGGGCCAGTCCTGGAAGCTTGGGAAGGCTCGGACGAAGGCTCTGCATCAGAGGCAGAAAGGGGGCCAGGGCCATCTGGGAGTTATGTGCTGCCTCTGGAGCCTCCAGAATCGGACATCAGCAAGGCAGAGGAACAAGGGGAGCCTGTTCCCTGCTGCCAGAAGACAAGAACAATTAAGTCAAAAGGGGCGACTCAGGAGTAAGTCTTGGAGATGATTCGCCCCTCCCATAAGACTTAAAGGAGAAGCAAAGGCATGTGAGCCTTTGCAGGAAGCAACTTTGTTCAGTCTGATTGGTTTAAAGTCTGAAGCTTTGTTTTGACTCTGTGTGCTCTGTGTGGCCTTGCAAAACTAATTGCCAATTAGGTCTTTGGCAGCGTTTCAAGGGAGATAGAGGTGGGTGCTTATCAGCCTTATCCGGAAGGACTTTGGCAGACTTCTGTCAGACTCTTTACAAACTATTTGTGACTCATTACAGGCTGTGAATGAACATAATTCACAGCCGTTGAAATAAAAAGAGGGTTTGGGGGAATACGTGTGTGCTTTTTACAGTCTCAGGAAGCCTTCGTGTACATTCTTTACAGATTTTCTGCCACAATATCGTTGGGTGGGTATATTCCTTCTTGCCTACCTTATCAAGGTAGTTGAAAAGGAAGGATCTTTTCAATACAACGTCATAGCTGTAATTAAATAGCTTTAAACCATGGCAGTTCTTCCTCTTCTGGTTCTCGGAACGCAAGTTACAATCAGGATAGCAGGGCGCGAGTTTGTGATTTTCCTGCTGTATTTTACTTTAAAGTGCAAGCAGATTATCCTGAGGATTACACCTCCACCCCCACCCCACCACCCCCAACTTAATTTCAATTTCTTCACTCACAATTAGAATCCATCCTTTTCTTAAGCTCTTGCTGTAGTCCTGGTAGAAGAAGAGGCACATTTAAGGTAATAACTCAAAATGTTTCCAGGCTAAAGAAGTGATAGCAGGCGGTCTCAGAAACATGTCCATCATCATGAAGAGCAATTCTGCAGAATGTCCAACATCTGGAGAGCAATTTTATATCAAGGATGCTTTCCATCCTCTCAAAAGGAGAGGGAGAAATCTAGAAGAAGATGCCCCAAAACAATTTGGGGAGAGATATTTCTTGCCTAGAGGTTAGGCTTTGCCAAGGGACTATCCGGGACCACCGACTTGCCAATGCCTTCCAGAAGATTATCCCACTGGTCAAAATCTTCTTTGAGCTCTAGATGGAGAAATCAAAACGTTATTGCATCAAGAGGCTATGGTGCTAAGTTCTAAAGTCTAACTATTGCCACCTTCACCATTTTTGAGTCTTTGAGTACATTACATGCAGTGAAATACAATAGGAGATAGAACACCTTTTTCATCATTGTGACTTATTTGGTATTTTAGAGGAATCTTGTGATATTTTCTAGAAATCGCATGGATGGGTTTTCCCATTCATAGAAGAGTTACTATACAACGCAGTGGTGGTAACACAATGATAACACGGTCGCTAAGACGCTGAGCTTGTTGATCAGAAAGGTTGGCAGTTTGGTGGTTTGAATCCCTAGCACTGTGTAACAGAGTGAGCTCCCCTGTCTTGTCCCAGCTTCTGCCAACCTAGCAGTTTGAAAGCACGTAAAAAATGTAAATAGGAAAATAGGAACCATCTTTGGTGGGAAGGTAACAGTGTTTTGTGCGTCTTTAGCATTTAGTCATGCCGGCCACATGACCACGGAATTGTCATCAGATAGTGCTGGCTCTTTGGCTTAGAAATGGAGATGAGCACCGCCCCCTACAGTTGGAAACAACTAGCCCATATGAAGCACACACACTTAGGAGAAGGCAAACTGGTGAAATGGTGGTACCTGGCTCAACAGTAGTAACTGTGAGAAGGATCTTGGAGTCGTAGTGGACAATCTCTTAAATATGAGCCACCAGTGTGCTAGAGCTGCAAAAAAAGCCAATGCAGTCCTAGGCTGCATTAACAGAGGGATAGAATCAAGATCACATTAGGTACCATTTTATAATGCCTTGGTAAGGCCACACTTGCAATACTGCATCCACAAAATAAAGAGATATTGAGACTCTAGAACCGTGATGGCGAATCTATGGCATGCGTGCCACAGGTGGTACGCGGAGCCATATTTGCCGGCACGGCAGCCCTCAGCGCTGGCCAGCTGATTTCAGAGGGCTGGGGTGGCTGTTTTTGACCTCCCCAGGCTTCAGGAAAGCTTCCAGAGTCTATAGAGGGGGAAAACAGCGCCTAACGGTCTCCACATTCCGTTTTCGGTCTCCACGTGCCCCGCCAGTTCCGGATGGTGGGGATCGGAATGGGCAGAAAATGGGGTGCGCAGAGGTGGCAATAGGCAATAGCAATTCCTGCAGCTTGAAACAGCTGATGGTCGGGAGACCGGTCCAACCGACAATAAGCTGTTTGTGCTAATCAGGCTGTGCTGAAGCTCAAAGAGGCTGTTTGCTGTTTGCTGCAAGGAGGCGAACTGCTGTGAGGCAGAGGCCAAAGGGTGGGGGCGGGTGGGTGGGTGGGGCTAAATTCGGTGTATAAGACGCACCTTAATTTTCACCCTCTTTTTTGGGGGGGGGAAGTGCGTCTTATACTCCGAAAAATACTGTAGTTTGACTTTGCCTTTTATCTGATGGGTGTCTTGTTCTTTATAGGTTGACGTCTCTTTTAGACAACTTTCACGACATCGACTTACGGAGATGCTTTTGTAAGAAAGCGAGAGCAGCCTGGTTAGTGATATTCAGTCCTTCGTAGGGATCAATGGTGCCCCTTGTCTTGAAGACCCGGTTGACAAGGTTCCCGGCAAGGAAGGTGAAATCAGTGTGACTCTGGTGGATGGTGCCCCTAGGAGGAAAAAATCTATCAACATCAAAAGCGAATCACTGAGAAGAACAGGATGGATCCAAAATGGATCCCCACCAGCTCCAAAGATGGGACATCTCCCAGGTTTAGCCATTTAAAAAGGTCATTTCAGCATCTGCTGGGAAAGTCTACACCAGTATTGGTGAACCTTTTCGGCAATACTGTAGATTGGATGGTGGCTACTCTGTATGTTAGTTACCTGTCTACGTGGTGAATTGTGAGTTGAGCATCTGTAAATCAACGTGTTGTATCAAAGACTGTGTATATTGCTTGTTTTGGAGAATGTTTATCCTACTTTAGTTTTGTTAATGCAAGTAAAGTTATCCTTGTTTTAACTTCAGCGGCTGTGATCGATAGTGTGACTATTCAGTGGCACATTCCTTGCTACCTTCTGCTACTCAACTGTAGTCTCCAAAAGGAGATATACTTAACAGACCAGACGGTCAGTGCACTGGAACCTGGAAGAGCAATGGGCAACAGCTCACATGCCTGGAGAGATGATTCTCCGTGCCACTTCCGGCAGGCGTGCCATAGGTTCGCCATCACGGGTCTACACAATGAAAGAACGCCCAGTAGGCGATTCGGAGTTGCACAGAAGATACTGTGAAATCCAGTGGCTTGGAAGAGGATTCAACCAACTGAAATTTCCAACTTTTCTCTAATCTCAGTATGAAATCCCCAGATTTGAAGGCAGCCGAGTTTCCAAGCCTTTGCCTTATTTTCATTTCTGGGGCTTTGTGAAACAAAGGAAAATATCCCAGCAGTAACAGACACCCACCCAACCCTTCGCCATGCTAGCTGTAGAGTTCTTTGGGAGAGATTAGACAAAACACTGGGTCTGATTTAACAGAGATTAAAAGGGGGGGGGGAATGGAGAGAGAAAGCAGTGTGTTTTTATCATCTTCACACAACCACCCATTGTCTGCAGATAAAGCAACTCTATAGGGGATTTGGGGGCAAGGGATTCTGATTAGTTAGCAAGATGACAGAGATTTTTGTCCCCGTTCCCCCCCCCTCCTCCTCCTCCTCTTCCTCCTTCAAAAATCAGCCAAAAAAAGCTTTGCCATTGCTATTTTAAGAAGCAGACCTGATGCTGCCTTTGCGTTCTTGCCTGAAATGAGCGTCAAAACCATTCTACAAGAGTGTCATCCTTTAGCACCAGCACGGGGGTGGGATGGGGTGGGGGAAAATCAAACAGACACAGGCGAACAACCATCTGGTAACATCTCCCTTTCAAAGTATCTCAGTTTTAAGGGGCCGGTTTGCATACATTTCACCTCCCGAGTCAAAAGGATTCTCTGATTTTGGGCTCTGCAAAATCCCAAATTAATTTTATACGATTTACCAAAAAAAGAGAGGCTACCTTACAAGGATGCAACCTTGTTGGCTTTGCTAATCCATGCTGTTCTTTGCTGTTTTACCATTTTTTTCTTACCGATTCCCCCCTTTTATTCTCCTAAATGGTCCCTCCCTCTTCTCATTTCAAATACCACCTTATTTTTAACCTCTCCATTTCCACCCCCACCCCCCTCATTCCTTGTGCCACATCTTCTTAGACTGCAAGCTGCAGGGAGAGGCTGTGTGTGTGTGTCTAATCTGTGAATGACACCTCCTCTGATTGTGTATTCTCTACTACTATGGCAAAGGCGTTGATCACAGTTGGAGATGGGGCAGACTCACAGGATTGTAATGATCTTGCTTTCACTGCTGTTGGTGCTGATTTTTTTCATCTTGGCCACGCTCTCTGCAGTCTGGAATGATTCTGTGTTGATAAACAGCACCGGCTTGGTCACTTTTGTGTAAACAGAATTCTCCAAAGGGTACATCCATGCATCAAGGGCGACAGCGCATCTACAGGAGGAAAATAAGCACAGGACGTCTAGTGAAGCGGGAGACCAAAACCTTGGCGTCCCACATAGCAATAGACTTATATGCCACTTCACAGTGCTTTACAGCCCTCTCTATTGCCCCCAACAATCTTGAGTCCTCATTTTACCCACCTCGGAAGGATGGAAGGCTGAGTCAACCTTGAGCCGTAGAGACTCGAACTGCCGAAGTGCAGCCAGCAGTCAGCAAAAGTAGCTTGCAGTACTGCATTCTAACCAATATGCCACCACAGTTTCTCTCACCTCTTTCTGACCTCCGACCCCATTGCTTATTTACAGAGTCAGCCTATTGCCCCCAACAATCTGGATCATCATTTTTTCAGCCTGCGAAGTATGGAAAGCTGAGTCAACCTTGAGCTGGTCAGGATCGAACTGCTGACAGTGAGTAGTGAATTAACCCAGAATACTGCATTCTAAGCACTGGGCCACCACAGCTCCTCTGTTTATCATTTAGCAATAGCAAAAGCACTTAGACTTATATAGCACTTTATAGTGCTTTTACAGCCCTCTCTAAGTGGTTTCAGAGTCAGCATATCACCCCCAACAATCTGGCTTCTCATTTGACCCACCTCAGAAGGGTGGAAGGCTGAGTCAACCTTGAGCCTGGTGAGATTTGAACTGCCGAACTGCAGCTAGCAGTCAGCTGAAGTCGCCTGCAGTACTGCACTCTAACCAATGTGCCACCTTGGCTCTTTTGTTATTAATAAGTTCTCTGAGGTTACAATTTTCTTTTAAAAAGAAGTCGTTTTGGAAGATACTCACTTAAATTGGGCTTCTTTGACCAGAGCTAGCACAGCTGTTGCGCCACCAAAAGAATGACCCATGACAACGGCTTTGGTCAGATCCACGTTGTCCTGCAAGGGATGGGATGAGACACTTAAGGAAGCAGCTCATTAACGTCACAGCCCAAGAATCTCCAAAGTGGGCAATGCTGAAAGGCTCCAGGGATGGTGATGAGACCGACCATTCTGCTACTGGGAGCTCTAGCTCCCAGGAAGCCCAGCCAGCTGTCCATTACAGGTAGTCAGAAGTGACATTCAGCAGGTTCTGACCAGTTTTGGAGAACCAATAGTGGAAATTTTGAGTAGTTCAGAGAACCAATAAATACCACCTCTGGCTGGCCGCGCCCCATCTATTCTCTGCCTCTCGAGTCCCAACTGATCGGGAGGAAATGGGGATTTTGCAGCGACCTTCCCCTGGAGTGGGGAGGGAATTGAGATTTTACAGTATCCTTCCCCTGCCATGCCCACCAAGCCATGCCATGCCCAACAAGTCATGTCCACCAAGCCATGCCACTGCAGGTAGTCCTCAACTTACAACAGGTTGCTTAGCAGCTGTTTGCAGCTACCATTTGCCTGAAAAGGGGACTTAAGGCCCAGATCTGATGTTCCAACAATTGCCCACCCCAGTCGTGTGACTGTATTCAGTGCCCAGTAACAGAATTGCATTATGGTATTTGCAGTATCCCACAGTTATGGGATTCTTACTACCATTTTCTCTAAAACCTGAACTTCCTGTTTTCTGCAAACAGCAGGCCCATAATGAATTATTGGTTCACTTAACAACTGCTGTGTTTGCTTAATGAGTGTCACAAAAAAAGTCTTACCAAAAAATTGCATTTGAACAACATTAAAAAACAACAACACCATTTTAGGACTGTTACAACTTAAGGCTGTAACAAGCAGACTCTATTATGATTGTAACAAGGACTACCTACGGTGAGGAATGTCAGGAATTGCAGTTTGGGGAAACCCCAGACAGGCCATCCATTTACAAAAACAAGGGGAGATCTAGGATTCTATCAATAATAGGATCTCTGTTTTTTACGGAAGAGAGAGAACCATTATATCCCCAACCCATTTAAATTTTCCCACAGGAAAAATTCAGAGAATGATTCTACAAGAATTCTGGAAGTCATCAGATGTGTGAAGGCTGAAGCACATGTTCTAATTGTCAATATTGTACTAATAATTCCTGGTGGTTTACCCAGCGTCTTTAGGCACATTTACATGCACACAAATACAAGTATATACAGTCCAAGCCAAGGTTCAAAATGCTGTCTCTAAATTCCCTTTAAGCTTCACCCTTTCTCTTAGAAATTAATAGTTGCCGAAGCATTGACAAAATCCCCATCAGTCCACTGCAAAAGGCAAGCTTGGAACAGCTTACATTCTGAGATTATACTTTTAACACCATCAAGCAACAACATTTGCCCATCCCAGGTCCTTGGGAAGGATTCAACAAGTGGATAAAGATGCCAAATCTAAACATCTGGCTGACTGTGCAACCAACAACAACAACAAAAACAACAACAATAATGTGAAGTCCTTGGTGCTATCTGAAATTGGTGGTTTGCTTTCAGATGCTTCATAACTAGATAACATCATCACTTACCTAGTCGGATAAGGAAACATCTGCAAGCAAACTACCAAACTCAGTTCAACCCTGAGTTATAGATAATCTCTATCATTATCAGCATCATCTCATTTCTCTGCTGGTTCTGTTCTTATATACTTTCCAGAGGCACAGATGACTTCGCTTTCTATGAGAAGAACAGGTCCTGGCGCTCCCTGGTGGCTGACTGATTTTTTAAAATTCTTTTACTTTATTTATTTTAATTTGTCAACAAGTACAAGGTAAAATACATGAAAAAAATGGCACAAATAAATGGATAAAAATAAGCAAAACATAGCCATAAACACATAAAAAGAGTGCATATAAATGGGACAGTAGGACAGGGACAATAGGCACGCTGGTGCGCTTATGCACGCCCCCTTAGGGACCTCTTAAAAATGTGTAAGGTCCACAGTGGACAGCTTAAGGTAAAAGGTATGGGGGTTAGAGGAACTAACAACAGGATCGCGTAGGGTGCTCCACACGTTTACTACTCTATTGCCGAAATCGGTTTTCCTGCAATCAAGATTAGAACAGATTGCATTTAGTTTATATCTATAACGGCAGGGGTGGGTTTTAACCGGTTCGCGGCGGTTCCCGCGAACCGGTTGGTCGGTGAACCCGGAAGTAAGTAACTTCCGGGAACGGCGAAGGGCCCACCCGCCCGCCCGCGTTCCTTACTGGTCTTTGAAGGCTTCTGCGCTTTCATGCAGGCGCATGGCACATACAACGCCTGCGTGAGACCTCCAAGGTCCCTTCCAACTCTGCTATTGTATTGTATTGTATTGTATTGTATTGTATTGTATTGTATTGTATTGTTTTGTATTGTATTGATAGCCCTTGTGTTATTGCAGTTGAAGTAAAAGTAGTCATTGACAGGTAGGACATTATGGCAGATTATCTTGGGCACTAAGCTCAGGTCGGAATGTAGACAGCGTAGTTCAAGGTTATCCAGGCCTAAAATTTCAAGCCTGGTGATAGAAGGAATTTTATTACGAGTAGAGGAGCTGAGGACTCTTCTTTTAAAATATCTCTGGGCCCTCTCTAATGTTTTAATGTCTAAAATGCAGTGTGGGTTCCATGCAGGTGAGCAGTATTCAAGTATAGGTCTGGCAAAGGTTTTGAATGCCCTAGTTAGCAGCATAGCGTTACCAGAGAGAAAACTACATAGAATAAGGTTGACAACTCTGAATGCTTTTTTGTCAATATTGTTACAGTGAGCTCTGGGGCTTGAGTACTCCTAGGTCTTTGACAGAGTGTGGCTCATCTTTTAGATCATTTCCACCCAGCTTGTATTTGATGTTCTGATTTTTATTGCCAATGTGCAGGACTGAGCATTTGTTAACAGAGATTTGGAGTTGCCAAGTGTTTGACCAGTCAGATTCATAATCTAGGTCGTTTTGTAGAGTAGTAGAATTTTCTGTGGTGTTAAATACCGTATTTTTCAGAGTATAAGACGCACCTTTCCCGTCAAAAAAAAGAGTGAAAATCTGGGTGCATCTTATACACTGAATACAGCATTTTTGGCCTTCCAAAACCCCGCCCCCTTCACCAAAATGGCCGTGCATAGCCTTTAGGAGGCTTCCGTAGTGGTCCTGGGGGCTGGGGAGGGCAGAAATGAATGAAAAATGGGCTGTTTTTTTTCTCATTTCTGCCCCCCCCCAGCCCCCAGGAGTATTCTACAAGCCTCCTAAAGGCTATGCATGCCCTTTTTTTGACAAAAAACAGGCCTGTTTTCACGAAAAACAGGCTGTTTTGGGGAGGTCCACAGAGTGCAAAAGCTTTTTTTTAATTTGCCTGTTCAAAATCTTGGTGCGTCTTATACACCGGTGTGTCCGAAAAATACGGTAGTTTTACATCGTGGGCAAAGAGGACGCAGCTGCTAATAATATGATCACAAAGGTCATTCATGTAAAGTAGGCAGAGTGTTGGTCCTAGAACACTGCCTTGGGGAACAGAATAGAATAGAATAGAATTTTATTATTTGTATGCCGCCCTTCTCCGGGAGGACTCGGGGCGGCGAACAATTCAAAAGGGGGAAAAGGGGAACATAAAAATGAAATATAAATAATAAAAATAGGCAACAGTCGCACAACCATACATGTCGAGAGGGGAGGGAACACCACTGTTAACTAGTGCAGGGTTAGATGTAGCTTTTCCAATTTTGACTATTTGTTGCCTGTTTGAGAGGAATGCAGCTATGCACTTGTGCAAAGATCCAGAAATGCCGTAAGAACTTCGTTTTAACAGAAGTCACAGGGATTCCTTTGGGATTGAGAAAGGGGGCAGTGGCAACCTCTGGCTTTGGCTTTATAAGCTGGGGGACTGCCAGGGAAGTGGGAGGTAAACCCCTAAAAAAGATGCACGCTCCTTTTTTGCCAAAAAGGTAGGCAGGTCAGCTTTAAAACAAAACCAAGGCATCTCAAATATTCAGGAACACACATTTCAGGTACAAGACAGAAAAAGCATTGATACAATTGTAGGAAGTTAGCACCTAGCCCTCTCCTAGAAAAATGAAGTATCGTGGGAAATATAGGCAGAATATTATATTTTCCTGGATAAGAAATGGAGAAATGTTTTTGGGCAGGAAACAGACTCACTCTCAATAGCCCCCACCTTTGTCAATGGGCGATTAAACAGCCTGAGCTAGTCTACTCTACATAACAAAGGTAGGATTGGCCTTCCACAGAAACTCACCACAAGGCACCTGGGAACAAGCAAAGCTCAACCAAACTTGGACTCAAAGCACAGCCTAAAGAGTGCTGCATGGCCCCATGGGAGTCTGACAACCAATCAGAATACAAGATCAAGATCAAAGGCCAGAGAGGGTATAAAACCAAGAAGTTTCAGCATCTCGCTCTTTTTTCTTCACCCAATATCTGGAAGCATGTGATGACCTTTTCTGTTCAGGACCTCAAACCATGTGGTCCTGTCCACCATTAAAACCATCTTTCCAAGCAACCTCCATGTTTCCAGTGTCTTTTTCCCCACTTGGAACTGAACCCAGAAGGACATTTCTTCCAATACAATAAAAGACAAAGGCACAAGAAGACACAAAGTCCACATTTTGGACCGAGAGGTGCACTGGTTTGAAAGAGGGATCAAAGAGGCCATCTACGTCAAAACTGAACAACCCTCTCTCCACAGAGAGGGAGGGACACCGCATCGTCTATCTCCCGTTTACAACACAGTTCCTTTCAGCAGTTCCAAGAAGGTTCCACCCCCATTTGCACACCTGCACTCAGGTGTGTATTCTAAAGGGGCAGAGCCCGTGGAGCTCAGCATGCTTACCTTCAGTGTAGAGAGGTCAAAATCCATGCGCAGAAGGTTTGCAACGGCCTTGCCACTGTTGATGCTTTGGATCAGCCTGAATGCCCGTTTGCACTCGTTTGCTCTTTGATGGAGCTGCAATGAAAAAAGTTTTAGAATTACCCTTTGGCTCCTCAACTCTCTCTCTCTCATGCACACAGGGCTAAGCTGGACATTACAGCAGGATGCAAAGAGGGTGTCAGGGTTCCCACAGCAAGCAAAACTCCCAGGCAGGTAGATTCCTCAAAGAATAGCTTTATTGGATATATCATATTGGCACAGATCTGGTGGAAACTGACTTTGAGGTCTCCCGCAGTTTTCATCTAAATAATTTTTTTTCACTTTCTCAAAACAATCAGTCACATGGTCCAATCATGGCTCTGTCTGGTTGCCTGGTGACATCACTCCTCCTTCCTCTGACCAGGTGTGAGAATGTCCTTGGTTCCCAAGAGAACATATTTTGTTTTGGCTACAAAGTCCCAACTTTGTGATTCAGACGGTTTGCACCAGTTCGGGCGAACCGGATGCTAATTTTACATCTGGTTTGACGAACCGGTAGTTACAAGAGATAGCTGGCACCACCCATCACAAGACTCTCCACGCGGCTCGTTTTGGATGCCAGGTAAGTGCAGGGCCCGCGCAGAGGCTCTGGGAGGGTGAAAAATGGGCCTCTCAGAAGATTCAGAAACGGGCCTGTTTCCAGCCTCTGGAGGGCCCCTGGAGCCTGGGGAGGCAGTTTTCGCCCTCCTGATGGCTCGAAGAAAGCCTCCGGAACCTGGGAGGGTGAAAAACGGACCTCTTGGACAGTCCGGAAACAGGCCAGTTTCTGGCCTCCAGAGGGCCTCTGGAGCCCGGGGGCGGCTGTTTTCCCCCTCCTGGTGGCTCAAAGAAAGCCTCTGTAGACTGAGAGGGTGAAAAATGGGTCTCCCGGAAATTCCAGAAGTCCAGAAATGGGACCACCTCTGGAGCACAGGAGAGGCCATTTTCCCCCTCCCAGAGGTAAGAAGAAGGCCTCTGGAGCCTGGGGAGGGTGAAAACATCCCACCCTGCTGTGGTGCAAGAAGCTGAGTAGGCCACGCCCACCATGGCCACGCCCACCTAGCAACAGGGCAGAGAACCGGTTGGTAAATATTTTGAATCCCACCCCTCGACAAGCCCCTCCCTCTCCCTCAGCTCCAATGTGGCAACACTGAAGCTCCAAGATGCCTTTGGTCAGGTCAGCTTCAGGGTTGACAGAGAGATCAGATGAACTGAGGAAGTTTGTGATATTCAAAACTGCCTTAAGGAACTTTACGGTCCAAGATATGTCAAGATGAAATACCTGCGGGTTCCGGAATGGAAACTCTTTCTGATCCCTGGGTACCCTGCGGTAACTGAGCCATTCTTCATGTATCTGAGTCTCGTTTGGATCTTCTGTATCCAGTTTGCAAAAATAAGTAGCAGAAGCTGACCGGTCTCTGAAAAAAGCAGATATTTTGAACATCAGCGTGGGGCAAGAACAGATGGGGAAGCAGAGAACTAAAAGGAATCTCCTTCAATTCATCTACTGTTTCTATGCTCCCGTCGGAAGTTAGGTATTACATCATGTCATTACAATCTCTAATCAGTTTTCCTCGGGCTCTCTGTGACAACACTTTCCTGGAAAGGAGGGTCATCTAATCTTAGCTTCATGACGCTGTGATTCTGAAATCAAAGAACAATGCGAGAAAGGGTTTCTGGAACTCGCATCCTTGTATCCGTAGGCAGGGCAGATAATTAAATTACTGAAATTTAATGTGTTGAACTTCGTAACTGATCGGTCCCAGCTCCCATCTTCCTCAATTATTGATTGATTTGATTCTATTCTACCTTTTTTCCTGTAAAATTTGAGGCAGTGAACATACGTAAAAATTGTTGTGGCCCGCCAGCGGCCAGCAGAGCTGGCAGCAGGTTCGGACAGAGAGGAGGTTGGGGAGGAACATGGGCCAGTCCTGGAGTCTGGGGAAGGCTCTGATGAGGGCTCTGTGTCGGAGGCAGAGGGCGGGGGGGCAGAGCCATCTGACAGTTATCAGCTGCCTTCAGAATCAGACAGCAGTGAGGCAGAGAAACAGCTGGAGCCTGTTCCCAGTGTGCGCATGCGCAGAGTTGCCAGACAAAGGGAACAGCTAAGGAACAGGGGTCGACTTGGGAGTAAGGCCACAGGTGGACAGTGAATGGCCCCTCCCATAGGGAATAAAAGAGGAGTGAAAGGGGAGTGGAGCTTGCAGGAGACAATTAGTTCACTTAATTGGTTCGTGACTCTCCGAGTCTTCTTGCCACGTTTTGCAGATATCGGCCTGGCAGCTCTCCAAGCCAGATAAGGTCTGTGACTATAAATCCTCCCTTGAAAAACTTTGCTGGATATGAATGAGTAGAATTCACAGTAAATTAATAAAAGGTTTTTTTGTCGGGGCAAGGAGTTTGCTTTCTCTTCTTGGGAAGCCTCGATCAGAACAATAGTCCTTCGAAACTGCAAGAATGATTTCTTGAAAATAATGGCCACTACTATCAAGAAATGAAATTTTAGGATATGACTAGATAAATCAAACACATTAAAAAAAACAAATACACAAATCTAATCTTAAAATGTCTTCTCTAAAGTGAATCAGTCTCACCTGTGCTCAAGAGCCATCACCAAAAAACCCCGAGAAGCCATCTCAATACAGATGGCTGAGTATACGCTTCTGAAAATGGAAGGAGAAAGCAGATAATTAAAACCGAGGAACGCTACTTCTTTCAAATTATTTGGTCCTAAAATAAACATATCAGCAAAGATGAAAAAATAAGGGGGGAGTAGTGTCTATAGCAGTGGTTCTCAACCTTCCCAATGCCGAGACCCTTTAATACAGTTCCTCATGTTGTGGTGACCCCCAACCATAAAATTGGTGTCTTGGTTCCTAAGACCATTGAAAATATGTGTTTTCCGATGGTCTTAGGCGACCCCTGTGAAAGGGTCGTTCGACCCCCAAAGGGGTCCCGACCCACAGGTTGAGAACCACTGGTTTATAGGGACCCGGTGGCTCAGTGGCTAAGACGCTGAGCTTGCCGATCAGAAAGGTTGGTGGTTCGAATCCCTAGCGCCGTGTAACAGAGTGAGCTCCTGACAATCTAGCAGTTCGAAAGGTTTGCATACTACGATCTCTTGACCTCGAGTAAACTGAGAGATAGCATAGCCATTATGTGGGAGTTCAGTAATTGAAACCTGAAGCAGGAGAGTTGGGGCGATAATCCAGTGTGGCCAACTTCTGCCCTCCCTCTGAGATTTAGCTTTCCTACCCCTGTTTTGGAGAGAGGGATTGACTGTATTATTAAATGAGAAGTCTGCATGCATATGGACGAAAACTGGTCACACCCACTTTTGGTCACCTGCTGCCCAAATTTAGTGACAAAGTCAGAAAGGAGGTTAGGAAATGACAAAAAAAGAGAGATTTGAGCCCCGTTGGTTACCCTACTGAGACAGAGAGAAGGAGATCAAGGCCTCTGCTATAAAGCAGACAAGAGCCATACAGGATCTACTAGATTTCCATGAATATCATTCAAAGATCTCAGACTTGAGATCAAGGCCTCTGCTATAAAGCAGACAAGAGCCATACAGGATCTACTAGATTTCCATGAATATCATTCAAAGATCTCAGACTTGTGAACCAACACCAGCATCCTCATCCTCAACCTTCCTGAACTGGTTGGTTTTTCACCCCACCTGTTCAAACTCACCGAAAGGCTCCAAGTCCATGGGAGAATATGATCAATGGGTACTTGTGCGAACAAGGTCGGAAAGGTGCATC
This sequence comes from Thamnophis sirtalis, assembly GCF_051295495.1. Taxonomy (NCBI): domain Eukaryota; kingdom Metazoa; phylum Chordata; class Lepidosauria; order Squamata; family Natricidae; genus Thamnophis; species Thamnophis sirtalis. The sequence continues at coordinate 19,327,874 of NW_028261393.1, read as the reverse complement.
CCAGCTTACGGGGATCTTACATGATCCTGTGAAAATGAAGAGCACATTTATTTATACATACAGGTAATCCTCCTACTTACGACTACAACTGACCCCAAAATTTGCGCTGTTAAGTGAGAAATTTGTTAAGTGAGTTTTATCCCATTTTAAGGCTATTCTTGCCACGTTTGTTAAGCAAATCACTTAAGTTGTTAAATTAGAAACACGGTTGTTAAGTGAATCCGACTTTTCCATTGACTTTGCTCATGAGAAGGTTGCAAAAGGGAATGACATGTACCCCCGGGGCACCGTAACCATCATAACTATGAAGCACTTGTCAAGCATCCGAATGTAAATCACATGAGCATGGGGATGCTTGCAACAGTCATAAGTGTGAAAAATGGCCTCAAGTCAATTTCTTCAGTGCTGTTGTAACTACAAACGGTCACTAAATGAACCGTTGTAAGTCCAGGACTACCTGTGTATGCTATTTCTTAACTGCTATTTCTCTCCCTGAAAAAGGTTACTAAAGATAATAATAACAACAACAACACTGGTTGAGAAAAATAAGGTCACAATCATAGACATCGCAATACCAGGTGATAGCAGGGTCGCTGAGAAGGAACATGAAAAAATCGCAAAATACCAGGACTTAAAAATTGAAATTCAACGACTATGGCACAAACCAGCAGTGGTAATTCCAGTGGTAATTGGCACACTGGGTGCTATTCCAAAAGCACTGGAATTACATTTAAAACAGTTAAAAATTGACAAAATCACCATCAGTCAAATGCAAAAAGCCGCACTGCTTGGATCTGCACGCATATTACGAAAATACGTTACGACGTCCTAGGCCCCTAGGTGGGGCCCGACTAGTAACCAATGCCAAATCTGGCGAAACAACTGGCCTCTGTGATACAATTGTATAATAATAATAATTACAAGCCTTAGCCACAAACTACATGAAGGCAAAAATTCAACATGTTACCACCAACAGCAAATGTCACCTCTGTAATGAGAAAGACGAGACAGTCCACCACTTGATCAGTGGGTGCAGCAAAATTTCACAAACTGACTACCTACGACGACTTCAGAATCCAGACTGACAGGCACTTGGCCCACAACACACCTGACATAACAATAGTTGAAAAGAAAAAAGTATGGTTCATTGACATTGCAATACCTAGAGATGCACAAATTGAAGATAAACAGCAAGAAAAAATCACAAAGTACCGGGATTTGCAAATTGAAGTTGAATGACTGTGGAAACAGAAATCGTGTGTTGTCCCGATTGTAATTGGAATCCTTGGAGCAATACCTAAAGGGCTACCTCGCTATTTGGAAATTTTAAATTTATCAGACTTGAACATTCTGACTTTACAAAAAAACACCCTACTTGGAACACCTTATATCCTCCGAAGTTACCTTAACAGTTCCTAGGTCCTTGGTTAGGACTCGAGCTGTTGAGCTACCAACCAGCCCCAAAGGCTGTGAATCTCACCAAAGATTAATCACAAATAATAACAACAAGAATAACAACAATAATAATATCAATAACAACAACATTATTTTATTTATTCATTTCTAACCCACTTCCTTAAAGGTGATAAGCATGCTTTAAAAAAACATTGTTTTTTTTTTGTTTGAACAAGGCCTGGAAAATACAATTAGAAAGGAAGACTGTAGTTCAGTATGAACAAATAGCAATATAGCAATAGCAGTAGACTTATATACCGCTTCATAGGGCTTTCAGCCCTCTCTAAGCGGTTTACAGAGAGTCAGCATATTGCCCCCAACAATCTGGGTCCTCATTTTACCCACCTCGGAAGGATGGAAGGCTGAGTCAACCCTGAGCCGGTGAGATTTGAACCGCTGAACTGCTGATCTAGCAGTAGCCTGCAGTGCTGCATTTAACCACTGCGCCACCTTGGCTCTTTGTACAGTGAAAAGAGGAAGAGTTGTAAAACTGTAAAATTGGAAACCAAAAATATTTTCCTATCAGTTAGCAAACTAGTTTGATACACATGTCCAGAAGACAAACATTGGGTACTGTATATACATATTTAGACACTCTTTAAATTTAAAGAGTAAACATGGTACAGAATTAAGCTAATTGGCTAACTCAATTCATTTATTTAAAGCATTTTTTTTTAAAAAAATCATCAAATATCTACTTTTGGTTGCCGGATGATTTCTAAAAACATGCTTTAAATGGGTGAATTATTATTTCGGGGAGACATCATCATATTGTTCTACATTTCTGGGACAATAGATAATATTAACAATGAAAAAATATAAACATGATTTATTATGATCTGATATTTTGCAATCAGCTAGAGGTTCTACATTGCAGGACAATGGATCATACCATGTTTTCCCGAAAATAAGAACCCCTCCTCCAAAATAAGTATTTGGCCTTATTTTGGGGGAGGTCTTATTATTTTTGAGGTGCAGGAGGCAGTGAGCGTGGTCATCTCATGGCTGCTGCTGTGTTGCAGTATTTTCAGGGAGGGTTTATTTTAGCACATGCACTCAAAAGTCCGATTGGGGTTATTATCTGGAGAGGTCTTATTTTCAGGGAAACAAGGTAGAACATATCTGTGTTATTTGAAGAAATGTCCCGATCTCAACCATGGTGGCTTTAAGACCTGTGGACTTCAACATGGTGGCTGGGGAATTCTGGGAGTTGAAGTCTATAGATCTTAAAGCCACCTTGGTTGAAAAACAGTGGATTAGGCAGAAGAACAGCTGTCGAGTCTACATATGTTTCACTCAGTAATTCACAAGAAGCAGTTATCTTACCGAATGTGACACTGAAAAGTGGAGCAAACCATTTTCTATTCAAGCTCAGGTAGTCAGCCAGTCCGGAGTAATATTCATAGCGGGGAATCCAATAAGGCTGCTCGGCTTCACCCTGGGGGACACACGGGTAGAAGAGGCGGAAGAAGATGCCCTATAGAAAAGAAGGATCAAGTTAGTATAGACCCCAACGGTTGATTTCAAACTGCAGAAGAGTTTATTACTGTTATCTATATGTAAGAATCTAGTCAACTAACAGTCAAAGCTAAATTGGCATTTAGTAGATAAGCAGAGGTGGTATTCAGCCAGTTCTGACCGGTTCTGGTGAACCGGTAGACAGAATTTGGAGTAGTTTGGAGAACTGACAAATATCACCGGCTCCGCCCCTGATCCATTTGCTGCTTCCCGAGTTCCAGCTGATCGGAGTCCCAGCTGATCAGCTGGGTCTTCTTTTGTTGCCCTGCACAGGAGAACGGAGCTGGAAAGCAGGTTAGTGGGGTGGGGGAGGGAATGGGGATGGGGATTTTGCAATATCCTTCCCCTGGAGTGGGGTGGAAATGGAGATTTTACAGTATTCTTCCCCTGCCATGCCCATCAAGCCACGCTGACCAAGCCACGCCATGTCCATAGAACCGGTAGTAAAAAAAAATTGAATCACGAGAAGAATCCTCCACTCCTCTCCTCACAATAGAATCCCTTATGCCAACAGGCTTGAAATTCTAGGCTTGGACAATCTGGAACTGCGCCGCCTGTGGTCCAATCTAAGCATCGTACACAAAATTGTCTGCTACAACATCTTACCTGTCAACAATATCTTCAACTTCAACCTCAATAATACACAGGCAAACAATCGATACAAACTCAAAGTAAACCGCTCCAAACTCGATTGCAGAAAATACGACTTCAGCAACAGAGTGATCAACGCCTGGAATGCTCTACCTGACTCCGTTGTTACATCCTCAAACCCGCACAGCTTCAACCTTAAACTGTCTACCGTGGACCTCACCCCATTCCTAAGAGGTCAATAAAGGGGGGCTTGCGTAAGCGCACCAGCGTGCTGTCTTACTGTCCCCATTTATCTCTATTTACTTCCTTTGTTCATGTTTATGTTCATATCTATACTTGTTATCTTGTACATGCTTGACAAACAAACAAACCAATAAATAAATGTGTTCAGACCCTGCTAAGTATGGGTCTAAGAAATGGAGATGAATACTGCCCCCTAGAGTCAGACACGTCTGGACAGGAGAAGCCTTTACCTTTAGAATAGGCGGATATAGGGTAGGTTAGAGACCCTTGAAATAGTAAATAAAAATCAAACATTAAAAGAGAAAAATTTGGGCCCAGGTCTAAGGTTTGGCCAGCTCAAGGCTTCTGGGATATTTCGATTTGAGGGACTTTCAATTTTCCAGCTGATAAGTGTGAGCCTCAATCATTGGATGGTTATATTTGTTTGTCATTCTTTCCATTCTGTTGGCTAAGCTTTACACAAGGAGTGGACTGGCACACCTCCCCACCCCTCTTCCCCATGGCTCTTTCTGGAAAGCTATAAAGAAGCTTTTCCAACTTCCTGCACTTCCTCATTTATATGCCAACGGGCTTCTCATCAATGACAATGACTCAACTTCTCTCCATGATATCATTCATATCTGCCTTCCTCAGTATGATGTGGACTGCAATTCCTGGAATTCTTCAGCTACCAGAGAGAACAACGTAATTCAAGGGTAAAATCTTAGGTTAAGAGGAACTGGTCGAAATCCCCCCCCCCCCAAGAACATCTGGGGCTGATGGGGAATTAGAACTTGGATCTTCCCACTCCTAATCCACTAGATCAGTGGTTCCCAAACTTAGCAACTTTAAGACTTGTGGACTTCAACTCCCAGAATTCTCCATCCAGCAGAACTGGCTGGAGAATTCTGGGAGTTGAAGTCCACAAGTCTTAAAGTTGCCAAGTTTGGGAACCACTGCACTTGATCACCAGGTTCTTGGGCTGAGGGGAAGGGACTGGCCCAAAACCACAGGGAGTTTCTTTGGTTGAGCAGGGTCTGGCACTTGGGTCTCTCCATTCCTAGTACAATGTTGTTCACATCACGTAGCGTAAGACTTCTTCAAACATTGAACAGTTGTGATAGGATGTAGTAGGGAGGTGGATTCCCAGGAGGGAGGGGTACCTTTCAAAGGAACTAAGAGTCAACCTAATCCAGATATTTTGTGGGAGAGAAAGAGGGTGAGGACAGTCCCTCCCTAATAATTCCCAGATTATATGGTAAATGTAAATAGTAAAGTGCTTACTCTGGCAAGATTCTGTCTGTAGGTGTGGAAACAACAAAGAATCCAGCTTGGAAGAATCACCATGTGTTATTCCTGGTTTTGGGGCCTGACAAAAATGTGTTGTTCACTGATTTGTCTTTATTTGAGCATATACTTATATAACTGTTGTATGGAAGACTAATAAGGGTGGCTCAGTGACTAAAACGCTGAGCTTGTCGATCAGAAAGGTTGGCAGTTTGGTGGTTCGAATCCCTAGCACCACGTAACAGAGTGACTTCCTATTACTTGTCCCAGCTTCTGCCAACCTAGCAGTTCAAAAGCATGTAAAAATGCAAGTAGAAAAATAGGAACCACCTTGGGTGGGAAGGTAACAGCATTCTGTGCACCTTCGGCATTTAGTTATGCCGGCCACATGACCACGGAGACATCTTCGGACAGCACTGGCTCTTCGGCTTTGAAACAGAGATGAGCACCGACCCCTAGAGTCGGGAACGAGTACCACATATATGCGAGAGGAACTTTTACCTTATGGGAGACTAATATATTTGTCTACACAGGTCATCCTTGTTCAGTATTCATTTGAACTTATGATAGTGCTGAATAAGTAATACTTACGACCCGCGCTTGTAGTTGTGCCCATTGCAGTGTCCCCAAAATCCTGTGATCACAATCTGGATGCTCAGTGCCCCGCTCCCAATTATGACATCATAGGGTCCAAATATCATGTGATTGCCATTTGAAGCCTTCACTGCTAGCTTTCCAGAAGCAAACTCAATGGGGAAGCCGGAAAAAGATTATAAATGTTGACTGTGTGACATCGCACTTAACAATGTTGCGGGATTCATTTAACAGCAGCAACCGGAAGGGCTGGAATTGCCATCATAAAGGGCTGCAATCATGTTATATTGCACTCCACAACTGCCTTGGTCAACGACAGAAATTCCATTGCTACGGTCATTGTTAGCCAAGGACTACCTGTTGTTTCCATAATAGGTGATGTGCCAATTTGATCCAAGATAAAATATCTCCTGTGGAATATGGAAGATATTATAGAGGAAGCTAAGAATTGCCCAAACAGAAACTAAATTGCACTAGACTATTGTGGTGGTTTTGGTGTCAGGGTTCCAAGTGACACCCCCAATGAAAGAAGACCTCGAGGCTTGAGTTTCCTCAAAGTTCCATTTTATTAGAGGTGTCATATTGGCACATCTGGAAGCTTTCAGATTCGGGTTTTCCCCATTCAAATAAAAGTTCAAGTCCCTGCCCAGCATCCACATGTCCATCACACAGTCCAATCAGGCACCGTCCCAACTGGAGATGCCTCCCAGTCACGCCACTCCAGGTGCAGGGCAAGTTGACCTTGACTCTCTGAGAAAGGAATGTTATTTAGACTCCCATACTCCATATAATACCCCCTCCCATTTTCCCACAGTAGAAAAATGTGGCAGGCCTGAAGGCCCAATGCAAAAGATGGCTCCCAGGACTGACGTTTAGCTCTGTCGTTTTCTAGATCTAAATGCTAAATGTTTAACTTCAATTAAGGCTTTATCAAGGCTGACTTAATAATATTAAACAGGAATGAGAGGCCACGATGCGTCAGATCAGACTCTGTTTGATTCTCAGAGTCACAGTGAAGAATTCACCATGAATTTGATTTGGAAGATTACTTTTCATGGAATCCATTCTGCAGAGAAATCCACTGTTATCTCCGTGTAGAAAAGTGGCAGTAAACGTGTTTCTGTATCTATTTTCATATACAGGTAGTCCTCAATTGAGTCCAACATTTCTGTGGCTGAGATATTTGTTAAGTGAGTTTTGCCCCATTTTAGGACCTTTCTTGCCACAGTTGTTAAATGAGTCACTGCCGTTGTTAAATTAGTCAACACTGTTGTTACATGAATTTGGTTTCCCCATTGACTTTGCTTGTCAGGAGGTCGCAAAAGAAGATCACGACCCTGGGATACGGCATCACAAATGTGAGTCAGTTGTCAAGCATCCAAATGTAAATCACGTGACCACGGGGAGGCTTCCACGGTCATAAGTGTGAAAAATTGTCATAAGTCACTTTTTTCAGTGCTGTTGTAACTTCAAAAAGTCACTAGCTTTGAATAGTCACTAAATGAACTGTTGTAAGTCGAGGACTACCTGTACTTCTCCATTCTCAAAAAGCACAGGGAGAACAATCATCTCCGCTGCTTCTTTAAGGTTGTTACTTTTGTTGAATGTATAGAATGAACTTTCCAACAAGTTAGTGCTGTACTTATAATTTCAATATTTATTATACAAGGGGTTCTTTTATTGTTCTTTATTCTGACAGTATCATGGATGTTTCAACTCCATTGTACTGCGCTGTGAATTCTTTGTCGATTCAGTGGTATACAAATGTAATGAATAAATAACATTAGCATTTTGAGAACATGCTGTGAGCCGTCTCACCCCCCCCTCCCCAAACAAAAAAGTGCCACTTCCTTATTGATCAAAGGATGAACAATAGGTCACAAAGCATTTGTTTTCCACAAAGGGAAACCACTTCTCACTCAAACATATTCTTAGCTTTATTCCTGGAGGTGTCTGGTGCTTCCCTGCTATTTTTATTTTCTAGGAAAACCAATAGGCAACTGTAGGGGAGAGGGAGGGAGAGAAGAGAGAAACAGAGAAAGGAAGGAGAGAGAAAGAAAAAGAAAGGAATGAAGGAGAAGAGAGAAAGAGAAAGGAAGGAAGGAAGGAAAGAAAGAAAGAAGGAAGGATGTCAGCACAGCTTAGCTCTTTCTTTTGCAAGGCAATCTATACAGCACAACGTTAGCTACATTGCTCATCCCTAATTTCTTAAACACAGCTAGATAAAAACCAGGACAAGCAAATGACGCACATATACAGACAAAGAATTTAAAAATTTAAAGTTACTAGTGTTAGAAATATGATCCTGGACAATTGTGCAATCACCAAAAAGCAGAAGAAATAAAAGGGAAACACTGAGTCACTTCAGAGTTAGAGTGCACCGACAAGCAAAAACTTTAATAAAAGTAGTTTAAAAAAAGACTCAATTTCCAAAAAGTACAATATCATTTAAACTGGGGGATTTTCAAACTCAAATAAATCAACAATGCTTATAAGTGCTGAATTAACGTAGAGGTTGAGGTTGGGGCTCCTGGTTTGAACTATAAGGGAAACAGTGGGATCAATTTAAAGCCCACATATTACAGTGTAGTCTTCAACTTACCACCATGATTGGATCATGGTGCCGAGGTGGCGCAGTGGTTAAATGCAGCACTGCAGGCTACTTCAGCTGACTGCAGTTCAGCAGTTCGGCTATTCAAATCTCACCGGCTCAGGGTTGACTCAGCCTTCCATCCTTCCGAGGTGGGTAAAATGAGGACCCGGATTGTTGGGGGCAATATGCTGACTCTGTAAACCGCTTAGAGAGGGCTGAAAGCCCTATGAAGCGGTATATAAGTCTTACTGCTATTGCTATCATTGCTAAAGCAGTTTAAGCGAGTGGCGCTTAAAAAAAAGTTAGGACTTCTTTTGCCACAGTTGTTAAGTGAATCAACTGCAGTTGTTAAGGGAGTCCAACTTCCCATATTGAGTTTGCTTGTTGGAAACTGGTTGGCAAGGTCGCAAACAGAGACCACACACAACCCCAGGAGGCTGAAACTGTCGTAAAGCCATGCCAGTTGCAAATCATAAATTTTGATCATATGGACTATGGGGATGGTGCAACGGTCATAAGTGCCCACGTAACCTCATACGATTGCTAAAGGAATGATTGTAAGTCAATCATTTCCTTTATAAAAAGAGAAAAATAAACCCAAAGCGTGCAGTTAAAGGGTTATCCTTGACTCTCTTTATTTTGTCTTGCTTTCTGGCTTGGTCGTTGGAATGTTTACAATATAAATTGTATTTGTTTCCATCCCTTTGTTTTTAATAATTGTTCACGGACAACAATCTTATTATCTCAGTCTCCAAGAGTCTATTGCTGAACTGAAATAAAAATTTCCATTCCTGGCCTTGAGGATTGCTAATTTAATTTATTATGATCATCAGCCAGCAAACAAAGGGGAAAAAAACGGAGGAAAAACATGTGAGCACTTTCAGCATTTAAGACTTTAGGACAATCCATGCAGTTTTACTCTGGGAAGAGTTCGGATCCATCATAGAAAGACTCTAATCTCCTTCTCTGAATACAGAGAGTCCTCAATTTACAGTCACAACTGAGCCCAAAATTTCTGTTGCTAAGCGAGACAGTTGTTATGTGAGTTTTGCCCCATTTTATAGACTTTTTTTGGCACAGTTGTTAAGTGAATCACTACAGTTGTTACTAACACAGTTGTTAAGTGAATCTGGCTTCCCCATTGACTTCACTTGTCAGAAGGTCGCAAAAGGGGATCACATAACCCCGGGACACTGCAACCGTCATAAATATAAGTCAGTTGTCAAGGGTCTGAATTTTGATCACGAGACCATGGGGATGCTGCAACGGCCGTAAGAGTGAAAAACAGTCATAAGTCACTTAATTCAGTGCCATTGTACTCTGGATGGTCACTAAACGAATGGTTGTAAGTCCAGGTCTTATATCCCTTTTAGGATCTTTGGCCTGCTACACTCTCTCTTATTTCATTATGCTGTTTCATTAGTGTAGTAGTTGGGGGGGGGGAATAGAAAGGAGTAGAATTGTGGAATGTGTTGTTGTCATTCTTTTCTAGAAGCCCAAGGTCATCTTTTGTCTCCGCACCTCTGCACCTGACCGGAACCAGCTGGGTGGAGATGCCAGCGTGGAAGAAGAAGATTGGACCATGTGATGGATTTGTGGGTGTGGGGACAAGATCATGAACTTTCAACTGGGTGGGAATCCTAGGTAACTTCCAGAATTGGGATTCCACAGATGTGCCAAGATGTCTGACTTATTAAATTGGAACTTTAAGGATAGTTTTGCCTTGGACTCTAATTCTGCATGATACTTGGAACGCTGACGCCAGGATTACGTGTATTTCTTTTCAAAGGATGGCTCATGTTACAAAAAGAGGCACAGTGGCCTCGCGGTTAAGAGGTTTAGACAGTCAGCTGGAAGGTTGGCAGTTTGAGGCCCAAGTACTGTGTGACAGGATGAACTCACATTCTTGCCTCAGCTCCTGCCCAGCTAGCAGTTTGAAAGCATGCAAATGCAAGTAGATAAATAGGCATGACTTCGGTGGGAAGGTAACAGTGTTCAGTGCAACTTGGCATTCTGACCACATGACCATAGAAGCATTTTCAGACAATACTGGCTCCCTCAGCTAGGAAATGGAGATCAGGGCTGCCCCCTAAGATCGGACACGACTGGACTGGGGAAATCTTTACTTTTATCTTAGGTTACAAAAAGCCACCCTATTTGGGGTGGGGGTGGGCAGGAAGCAATGGTCCAGGAACTGGATTGTGATTCTTCGTTCCTGTTCTGACCTAGGCTTCCCCAAGACGTACGAAGCAGATTCCTGGTCCCGACAAAACCCCTTTTATTAAACTAAGGTGAATTCCTCTCATTCACATTCAGGAAAGGCCTGGCAAACTGTCTTTCAAAGGTGAATTTATGACCACAGACCTTATCTAGCTTGGAAAGCTGCCATGTAAATATTTTCGAAATGAGGTGCTGTGCAAGGAAAGACTGGGCACAGAGCCTCTGAGATTCAGGGACAGATCTTCACACTCCTGAAACGAACGAACAAATTGTTTCCTGCAAAAGCCCACTCTCCTTTTGCTCCTCTCCCTGTAGGAAGGGCCATTCATCATCCACCTGTGGCCTTACTCCCAAGTTGACCCCTGTTCTTTAGCTGTTCCCTTCGGCTGGCAACTCTATGCATGCTAGGAACACTAGGAACAGACTCCAGCTGTTCCTCTGCCTCACTGCTGTCTAGCTCCAAAGGCAGCTGATAACTGCCAGACAGCCTTGCCCTCACCTCTGCCTCTGACGCAGAGCCCTCGTCTGAGCCTTCCTCAACCTCCAGGACTGGCCCATGTTCCTCCCCAACCTCCTCACTGTCCGACTCTGCTGCCAGCTCTGCTGGCCACTGGCGGGCCACCATAGTTCCAACTGCAGTTCACAGTCCATAAGGTGGCTAGATTCTGCGCAGCATCACTGGGGATTCGTCGGAAACGCGTGTCTAATCCACCACAGCTATTTTATACAACCAATATGGCAAACTCTTTGCGCTGCTTATTCCTTTCCCTTTTAGGATTAAACTGACTACAGGCCTCACAGTTTATGGATTGTAATTTTAACATAGTAAACCACGTGTAACGGACAGGCTGGATTTTATCACAGATTTTACCTGATATTTATTATTTAATCCTAGAATTTTTAATTCTCTATTTCCTGAGTGTTATTATTTGTTCTGGTCCTTGGTCTGCGACTGTAACAAACTGAAATGATTGAATGGATGGACCAGTCGTGCCAATTAAAGACACAACTGCAAATTCAGGTTCCACCACAAAACCGCGCTTGACTAAACCGCGCCTGACTAAACCGCGTCGCTGACGTCATCAACAGGGCGACAACAGCGCGGAGACAGAAGCACGCTGTAAACCTAAACCTAATATTAACCCCTAAACCTAAACCTAACCCCCCTAAACCTAACCCTTAACCTAACCCTAAACCTAACCCTTAACCTAACCCTAACCCTAATCCTAACCCTTAACCTAACCCTAAACCTAACCCTTAACCTAACCCTTAACCTAACCCTTAACCTAACCCTAAACTTAACCCTAAAGCTAACCCTAAACCTAACCCTTACCTTAAGTTGAATTGGCTTGCTTTCAAAGCGCTATTTAAAGCGCCCTTCTTTCTCCGCGCTGGCTGTTGTCGCCCTGTTGATGACATCAGCGACGCGGTTTAATCGGGCGCGGCTTAGTCGAGCGCAGTTTTGACGGGTCACGCAAATTCAGACCACATCCAGCAAGGCGGGAGCTCACAGCTGCTTTCAACCGCCCCATTCCTCTCCACAGGGGCCCAACTGCTAATCCCATTGAACCACTTTGAGGTACATTGCTTGAAGGGATGTACTGAATTCACCAGGACAGCACAGGGTTTGCAGAAGGCTGACCCAGCATATTTTCCCTCCAGGGTTTGTTTTGCACTGGATCTTCCCTAAGAGACGAAGTCATCTGTCCTTCCTGGTAACCATGAGTCACACAAACAAAGTCAAGATATATGTACAAGTCTGCAGCCTATACAGATAACCTGAAATAATTGCAAATTCAGAATTCATGCCCAGTCTGGGACCAACCAACACTATGCAACTTTTTCTTCAACTTTAACCTAAACCTTTAACCAGAGCCATTTTGACTGTGGCAAAAGAAAGTTAAAGCTAGTACCAATAGTAATAGGTGCCTTGGGTGCTATCCCAAAACATCCGACTAACCCAGAATAAATCTACATTACTAAGCCTTCTGGGCTGTACCATGTCAGGCTTGGAAGCTATCTTTTGCCTTTTGGATTTCAGGCCTGCCCCATTTTCTATTGTGGGAGAATGGGAGGGAGGATTATAGAGAGTTGGGTGATGTGTAGCCATAATGACATCCTTTCTCAGAAAGTCAAGGTCGCATTTGTTCCTGAACGTAGCTGGATGTCGATGGGAGGAATCTGTCTTCGTGGCAGTGAAAGATTGGACTGTGTCATGAACCTGTGGGTGCTGGGACAGGATCTTGAACTTTCAACTGGGTGGGGAAAACCTGGAAGCTTTCAGATTCGGGTTTTCCCAGATGTGCCAACGTGGCTCTCTTAATACATTGGAATTTTGAGGAACCTCTTGCCTCGTATTCTTATTTTATTTTGGATGCTATTTGGAATCCTGACATACAAGCTTTGTCTATGGGGAGTCTTAGTCATCCAGGTCCTCGTTGTCCCAAAGGTGCTTTTTCAAGAGGCAACTGGACTTTCTGGTTTTTCTTTGAAGACGTTTCTGAGAGCTGAAGAAGCTTTTTGGATAAGAAACCAAACGCCTTCAAAGAAAAATCAGAAAGTCCTGTTGCCTCTTGAAAAAAGCATCTTTGGAGTGTACAAGCTATGGATTAATTTCTGAAGGAGCGTGATAATAAGGTTTTGCTGTCCCCTTAAGTGCATGATTCTCATCTGTAGCAGCTTTAAGATGAATGGATTTCAAGTCCCAGAATTCTGGGATTTGAAGTTTAACAGAATAGCAGAGTTGGAAGGGAGCTTGGAGATCTTCTAGTCCAACCCCTTGCTTAGGCAGGAAACCCCTGTAGCACTTCAGACAAATGATTGTCCAATCTCTTCTTAAAAACTTTCACTGTTGGAGCATTGACAATTTCTGGAAGCAAGTTGTTCCACCAATTAATTGTTCTGTCAAGAAATTTCCTTAGTTCCAGGTTGCTTCTCTCCTTGATTAGTTTCCACCCATTGCTTCTAGTCCTACCCTCAGGTGCATTGGAGAATAGTTTCACTTCCTTGTCTTTGTGGCAGCCCCTGAGATATTGGAACATTGCTATCATGTCATCCTTAGTCCTTCTTTTCATCAAACTAGACATACCCAGTTCCAGCAACCGTTCTTTATATGTTTTAACCTCCAGTTTAGCTATGTGGCTGAATTATACCACTATCTGATGGAGTGTATTTTCTCACTGCAGTAGAACTGACTGGTTTCCAACTTGCCTAATTGGAACAGGGGATCAGATAAGGTCATGGCTACTAATCGTGATGTCTGTAAATTACTTTGAGGACTGGACATTCTTCCAAATCGGAACCTGCAAAGGACAACAGCTTGAAGGATGCTTCAAAAGTTCCACAGTGCTTACCAAGAACTGAGAACACATGACAAAGAGAGGAAGCAGAGCAGTTGGGTGGGTCTAATCTTAAGTAGCAATATCTTGACCACTTAGTGTCTACATCAGTTTACAGTTTTTTGGGGCTTAGCCTTAGCCATGAGTTAACCACGGCTTATGGATAAACCCACACCGTAAGCTAAGATACATACCCAGGAGTTTTGTTAAACGCAGTTTTTCTAAGCCCAAACCAATACGCTTCTTCTCTGGTAATACTGTACTGCAAACTAGGGCATACAAAACCTTTGCCAGACCAATTCTCGAATACAGCTTGTCTGCCTGGAATCTGCACTATATATCAGATATTAATACAATTTAGAGAGTCCAGAGGTGTTTCACGAGAAGAGTCCTCCACTCCACTACTCACAACAAAATATCCTATGCCTAGAAATTTTGGGCGTGGCAAACCTAGAACTACGCCGCGTATAGTCTGACCTAAAGTACACAAAATTATCCCCTAATGATTACTTGAGCCTCACCCACATGAGCAAACAATGGATGCAAACTCAAGGTACACCGCTCCAAACTCGATTGCAGAAAGTACGACTTCAGCAACAGAGGGGTCAACGCCTGGAATGCTCTACCTGACTCCATTGTTACTTCCTCTAACCCCCATAGCTTCAACCTTAACTACCTACTGTTGACTTCACCCCATTCCTAAGAGGTCTGTAAAGGGGGTGTGCATAAGCGCACCAGCATGCTTACCGTCCCTGCTCCCGTTTATTCGTACCCATTTATTTATTTATTAGGGTTTGTACGCCGCCCACTCGAGAGAGACACAGGGCGGCATACTGTGTTCATACTTAGGTTTATACTTAGACCTGTTATCTTTCACGTTTGACAAACTAAATAAATACAATTATTAAATAAAGTAAGTAAATAAATAAAGCAAATAAATAAATAAAGCAAATAAATAAATAAAGCAAATAAATAAATAAATAAAGCAAATAAATAAATAAAGTAAATATATAAATAAAGTAAATAAAGTAAATAAATAAATTAAGTAAATAAAGAAATAAAGTAAATAGAATAAATAAAGCCAACTTCCTGCAGGGTGCAACTCAAAGGAGCGACTTCCCAGCCCCGTGATAAGCAAGGCATTCGTTGACTTAGTCCTCTCTCCCACCTTCTTGTCGAAACGAGCGTCCGATCCCCCCAACCCTGTCGGTTTCGGCGGCGGGGCTTCCCCTTCCCGTCCCGCGGTGCCCTTGTGCACCTACCTTGGGGGTCTGGCCCACCATTACGTCGGTGCAGCCGACCGGATAGGCGCCGTTGCCGTGGGGCAAGCCGAGGGACTGGGTCACCCCCATGATCCTGGAAGCTTCGTTTGTCTCCCGCGGAGAGTCCGAGGCGGCCGGAGAGCGCAGCGTCCCCACCACCGCTCCGAGGCTGGCAGGGGAGTTTCGCTTCCTCCTCTCGGCCGCTTCCCGGCCATTGGCTGGCGGGCGGAGAGAGCCCTTTTGCGGCCCCAGGGAGGGAGGGAGGAGGCAGGAGGGACCGAAAGGAGGAAGATCCGGAACCGAGAGCGCCGCGTCTGGGAGCAAAGCAGGCTGCTTGCAGCCAAAGGTTTCCGCGTCGCTCGGTTGTGTTGGGTGGGAGTTTGAATTCAGCATCTCTGCCACAAAAGCAGCTTGAGAAAAACCCAGCACTGTTGGATTAAAACTTACATTGAAGTCTGTCTGTCTTTCTTTCCTTTCTCTCTCTTTCTTTTATATCTCTCATTTTCTCTCCTTTCTTTATTTTTCTTTCATCTCTCTCACTTTCTCTTTTATTTCCTTTTTTTCTCTTTCTTTAATCTATCTCATTTTCTCTCATTCATCTCCTTTTTTTCTTTTTCTTTCTTTCTTTAATCTCTATCTCTCATTTTCTCTTTCTTCCTCTCATATCCTTTCTTTTTCTTTCTTTAATCTAATTATCTGTCTATATCTATCTCTCATTTTCTCTCTTTCATTTCCTTTCTTTCTCTTTCTTTAATCTATCTCTCCTTTTCTCTTTCTTTCTCTTCTTTCCTTTCTTCCTTTTCTATGTTTCTTTCTCTCCTTTGTTCCTTCCTTTCCTTTCTCTGTCTTTCTGTCTTCCTTTTCCTTCTTTCTGCTTTCTTCCCTCCCCTTTCCTTTTTCCATTCCCTCTTTTCCCCTTCTTTCTAATTCAAGGCAGCAAATATTGCTATTACCCCAGTCCCCTCCCATGACATCACTCTGCTGAGAACTTAATTCTTACAGTGCTGATTAGTGTACATATGTGTGTGTGTATTATCCATATTATTAGTTATTCTTATTATCTTCTTTACTCCCCCTTTAATTGGAATTGTTTTTGTTGTTATTGTTGTTTATTTATTCTTTTGTTGTTTATTTATTCTGTTGCTTTGCATGTATGCTGAGTGCTTCTGTACTGGTGATAAAATCCTTGTAAGTTGAATCACACTTGGCTAAATAAAGTACAATTCAATTCCTTCCTTCCTTCCTTCCTTCCTTCCTTCCTTCCTTCCTTCCTTCCTTCCTTTCCTTCCTTCCTTCCTTCCTTCCCTCCCTCCCTCCCTCCCTCCCTCCCTCCCTCCCTCCCTCCTCCTCCTCTTCTCTTCCCCACAACAACCCCTTGAGAGGGGATAGGCAAGAGAGAGTGTCTCAAGACTCAACCCAGCCAGTTTTCATGACTAAGGCAGGACTAGAACTCACAGTCTCCTGGCCAGCACCTTACCCACTACACCAAACTCCAGCTTTACTCTACATGCCCCTGGCTGCATATTGTAAGTCCTCCTTTGCCATTGGGCTCCAGCTGGGTTCTCCCTTGGCTCTGCTTGCATGCATGTGTACATGAGTCTCTGTAAACACGCATGCTACTGTTATTTCCATTCCCTCCGTAAGGTAAAATGACTCGCGCCCATAAATGCAGAATCACAGATATCACTCCTGGTTTTACTCATTTAAAAAAATATCCTTACGCAAAAAAAAACCTGCCATATTTTGATGGCTAAGCAATGTATTTCAAAAGACTGTAAAAGGATGGACATAGATGAATTGCAAAATTCCAGATGAACAGTAGATGGCAGCAAACTCTTAGGTGGGCACTTCCCTGCTGCCATCTACTGTTCATCCACATTTTCACAGCCCAGAAGATATTGAAGCCTAATGAAGAACACACATACAGCATCAGGGGAAGGTAGAAGCATCCAGAATTCACTCCAATTTTCAGACAGATTCATATTTTTCATTCAAATCAAGAAAACAAGCAACCGGCATATAAATCTTGCATTGTCACTACTCACCCTTGTTCTATTGGGCATTAACTTCAATGTTTAAGAAACAAAGGAGAGGGAAAAATGAAATTGATGAGAGATAAAAATTAGTGATGATTAAGTGTATCTTTGGGAGTCTTCAAAATGCCCTGTACAGATCTAAGGCCTCAGTTCCCCAATAAAGCATTCCTGGAAGATGCTTTTTTCTGGTTTTATCTGATAAATCCCCTTTTGTTTCTTGCTGCGTTTTGTAAAGTACAATAAGTGTGTGCAAAGGTGTTTCTCTAGCCTCTTTCATTTACCATTTTTTCCTCCCTCCCTCCTTACACCTTCAGTCACTGAAGCCATTTAAAATCAGACAGGCCTAAAAGGAAGGTTTTTAAAATAAATCAAAAGACCAACATTTTTATTACTCAGTCAACATTTCAAGGCACTTTTTATTCTCCAAGGGCTTTTAATGGATGATTGATGGCTACGGCTCTTATTCCTTCCTTTTTATAGGGATTTATGGCACTTGTGCTCATAAAAAGAGCGTGCAAAAATCTTAATGTGCAATGTATTACTGGCTATAATGCTTAACTTCTGAATATGATCAGGACTGCTGTCTGATTTAATTATATCCCCCCAAAATGGCTTAATAGAATTTTCACACTGATGCTGGTAAACTGTCTTCTTAAAATAAATGGTATGAAAATGCTATAAATACATACAGTCATAATTACAATGTCCCTATTAAAAGGGCGGGTGGGAGCAGGGGTGAAATTCAGCAGGTTCTGGAGAACTGGTAGTGGAAATTTTGAGTAGTTCAGAGAACCGGCAAATACCACCTCTGCCTGGCCCCAGAGTGGGGTGGGAATGGAGATTTTGCAATATCCTTCCCCAAGGAGTGGGGTGGGAATGGAGATTTTGCAGTATCCTTCCCCCAGGAGTGGGGTGGGAATGGAGATTTTGCAATATCCTTTCCCCAGTAGTGGGGAGGGAATGGAAATTTGGTTCCACCACAAATCCGCGCTCGACTAAACCGCATCCGACTAAACCGCGTAGCTGACGTCATCAACAGGGCGACAACAGCGCGGAGAGAGAAGCACGCTGTAAACCCTAAACCTAAAATTAACCCCTAAACCTAAACCTAACCCCACTAAACCTAACCCTAAACCTAATCCTTAACGTAACCCTAAACCTAACCCTAACCCTTAACCTAACCCTAACCCTAACCCTAACCCTAACCCTAACCCTAACCCTAACCCTTACCTTAAGTTGAATCGGCTTGCTTTCAAAGCGCTATTTAAAGCGCCCTTCTTTCTCCACGCTGGCTGTTGTCGCCCTGTTGATGACATCAGCGATGCGGTTTAATCGGGCGCGGCTTAGTCGAGCGCGGTTTTGATGGGTCATGGAAAATTTTGCAGTATCCTTCCCCCATGAGTGGGGAGGGAATGGAGATTTTGCAATATCCTTCCCCCAGGAGTGGGGAGGGAATAGGGATTTTGCAATATCCTTCCCCCAGGAGTAGAGAGGAAATGGGAATTTTGCAGTATCCTTCTCCTGGAGTGGGGTGGGAATGGAGATTTTTGGGGGAAGTAGGGAGAAAGGAAGGAAAAAAGAAAGAGGAAGAAAGAAAAAGAAAGAGGGAAAAAGGAAGGAAAAAAGAAAGAGAAAGAAAGAAAGAAAAAGAAAGAAAATACAAGGTAGACTAAAGTAAGAGACTGATGCCCTATAGATCAGGACTACTTTTGTTGTACAGTAGTCATAAGACATATGACCTTAATGGAGCTGTCCATTACAGTTGTACATTGAAACCTTGGTACTCAGTTGCTTTGAAACTCATCGAATTTGGTACTCAATGCATTTGATGTGAACATTTTGTCCCAGTACTCATCATTTGTTTAGTACTCAATGCACAAGCTAGAACCTGTTAGTGTCAGCTGCCTTCTGACTCACTACAGATGGTCCTCGACTTACAACAGTTCACTTAGTGACTTTTCGAAGTTACAATGCACTGGAAAAAGTGACTTGTGACCATTTTCGACCCTTATGACCCTTGCAGTATCCCCATGCTGACATGATTTACATTCAGATGCTCAACAACGGACTAACTTTTATGACAATTGCAGTGTCCTTGGATTACCCGACTCCCTTTTGCAACCTTCTGACAAACAGAGTCAACGGGGAAGCCAGATTCACTTAACAACGGTATGACTCATTTAACAACTGCAGCGATTCACTTAACAAATGTGGCAAGAAAGGTTCCTAAAATGGGACAAGACTCACTTAACAAATTTCTCACTTAGCAATTGTGATTGTAAGTCAGTTACAACTGCAATGTTTTCTTTTCTGTGGGAAACGGGTCCAAATGGCTCTTTGAGTGTTTAAGTTTGCCGACCCCTGGGCTAGTCGGTTAGAGGGTCGGAGAAGGACCAGATCCAAACCAAAGGAATTAGGCCATCCCACAATCTTACACGGAAGTAACTTCATTTCATTCCAATGTCTCAAAATGCAGGTGATTTAATTAAATTTGCTGCATTTAAGGCAGTAAACATAATGATTCCACTGTATTAGCTTTTCCTTCTAACCTTTTACAAATTACAGTTCGGTCGTAGCTTTTGGAGAGTTAGGGATTTGCACGCCATCCTGGAAATGTTAATTGCCTATCTCTATTTTATAGATTGAACAATTAAAAAAAAGAATAACAACAGAGAGATGTGGGAAAACTTTAGCTCTCTGCTGCCCTCTGTTGGTCACCTATAATTTTTTCCCCTGCCCAATTGTGGTAGCCAACTTACAATTTTCAACGGAAAAGATTCTCAGGCAAGTTGAGAAACTTCACTAAATGAAGCATTCCTGAAGGGTCAGACCTAGTTAATACAAGGATGGAATATGAACCAGGAAATCCTCAGGCTGGCTATACTAAGAAGTTGAAAAAATGTGAACGACGGCCACGGAAAACTGCTCTACTACCCTAGAAGCCATGTGAATTTTGTCTTGGGAGTTACTAGAAGTCAAAAAAGAGTTCATTTAGTGACCATTCAAAGCTACACCAGCACTAAAAAAGTGACTTATGACCGTTTTCAAACTTATGACCAGTGGTGGATTCCTAACCAGTTTACTACCAGTTCGCTGAGAGGGCATTTTCGTGCACGCTGCTCAATTTGCTCATACAAGCACTCACCACACATCGCTGCGTATGTGCAGTTAACTGAAAACTGTTTTGTGCATGCGCAGAAACATGCCAGCAACAGGAGAAGAGACCGGGGAACCGGTTCAGGGGCATGATAGGCCTGGATCACTGTCAGTTCCAGCAACCCAGGCTGCCAAACCACTATCGGTTCGGCCGAACCGGTCCGAACCCACCACTGCTTACGACCTTTGCAGCCTCCCCAGGATCATGTGATCAGAATTCAGATGCTTGGCAGCTGGTTCGTGTTGATGACCATTGCTGTGTCTATCACCTTTTGCAAATTTTTGACAATGGGGAAGCCAGATTTACTCAAATCACCGGGTTGTTAAAACTTATCAATTGCAGTGATTCGCTTAATAACTGTGGTAAGATGGGGCAAAACTCATTTAACACATGTTTCACTCAACAACAGACATTTAAAGATCACTCAAAGGAGAGATATAAATGAGACTGCAAAAAATGGATTGACTATATACAAAATAAATACGGGACCAAGAAATTCCAGATAGCCTATGCTTAAGATCAGGAATGATTTAAATTGTTTAAAGTTAGCTTAGCAAGAAGAAGCTAAGATCAATGTAGAGATGTTATTAATTTCTTTATTTCTTTTTTCTCATTAGATTTTAGACTGTGTTTGTTAAAAACCTATACCGTGTACGGGTTCTGGGAAGTCGGGGGGGGGGGAAGGAGGTGGGGGGTTGGGGGGAGGGGGGGAGGGAGGGATATATCTTAGGCTAGACACAATGTGTTAGATCTCAATGCAATGTGACTTCACATGTATACTGTTTTTCTTTAAAAAAAAATTTAAAATAGGATAAGCCAAGTACATCAACATATAGTGGAAATACACCAAGGGGAGGAGGAGTAGGGAAGAAGAAAGATGGGTAGAGAGGGATGGGAGAGAGGGTGGGGGGGAGACAAAAAGGAAGGGGGGGAGCAGATCTGGAGAGAGGAGTGGTAGAGGGCGAGGGGAAGTAGGGCAGAGGGGGATGATGGAGGGAAGATAGAAAGTTGGAGGGTGGGGGAAGAAAGAGGTGTATGAAGAATGGAAGAGGTATATTGGGCTTTTATTTTCTGGGGCATTGTTGACAAGAGGAATTGATGCAATTATTGTTTAATACGGTATGGTGTATACATGTGAGTGTATGAAAATGAAAATAAAATATACTAACAACAGACATTTTGGGCTCAACTGCGGTTGTTAAGTCGAGAACTACTATACAGTCTGGGTGTTTCTTAATCTTCGCAACTTTTAAGTTGGGTGGATTTGAACTCCCAGAATTCCCCAGCCATCATTCTAAGTGTTGAAGTCCGCCCATCTTAAAAAGTATTGGAAAATGAGAAACGGTGCAATCTGTTAAAGTTTGGTTCTGATGGTTAAGACCAATGAGTTAAAATTTGCACAGAACATTGGAAAAATGTACATCACTGTGGTTTATTAGTGTAAAAAAAATGAGAGGTTTTTCTAGTTGGCAGCAGAATGTGTTTGTTGAATTTCATGAAACTGACAAAACTTTCACAAAACTATATATTATAATAATTATTATATAAGTTTACCCCCATCTTGGTGGTATGTTTTCCAGCTGTTGCCTCTTTAGCAGGCTGCCTTTCGCGGTAGCCATGATGACTTCAGCATTCCTTTTAATAACCGGTTAGGCTGTTGAATGCTAAGCGGATCCCATTGTGGTTTGAAAACTACAGTGCAGGAAACCAATGACTGTGGCTTAGTTTGCAAATAATAGTTCAAGCTACAATGTTAGTATTGGTACTGTATTGACTTTCCCTGCTTGGAACTGTCCCGAATTGCCTTCATCTGAACTCTAAAAATTCTTATCTGCACTAAATTAATGTAGTGAATTGAAGGCCAAATTGTCCTACTGATGTGCAATCTACAAAGATTGTTTTGTTCTCAATCTACAAAGAACTAAACTATTTAATTTTGTGCTTCCAGCTACTGAGGAAGAGTATCAGGTTTTTTGTGAGACGTTCTGGAGGAGATGATGGGTCCAGATCCAAGCTGTGTAGGTCAACAACAGAATCACAGAATCATAGGGCTGAAGGGAACCCTGGAGGTATTCTAGTCCAACCCCTTACCCTAAGCAGAAGTCTTCATATTGTGTCAGACATTATCCAATCTTTTCTTGAAAACCTCCAGTGATGGAGCACTCACACCTCTGGGAGGTGAGTTGTTCCATTGATTAATTCTTCTCACTATCAGGAAATTTCTCTTTATTTCAGGTTGGATCCGATGAACTTCCATTCAGTGCTTTTTGTCCTGCCCTCAGGTGCTATGAAGAATCAATTGACCCCCTCTTCTCTTTGAGAGCATTCAAGTATTGGAATATGGCTATCATGTCTCCCACCAAACCTTCTCTTCATTAGGCTAGACCAGGGGTGTCAAACTTGATTTTATTGAGGGCCGCATCAGAGTTGTGTTTGACCTTGGGGGGTCGGGTTGGGTGCGGCCAGAGTGAGAGTGGCCAGCTCGGCATCACTCGAGGCTCCGTTTTCAGCCGTGACGACCTCCCCGTTTTTGCTAGCAGAGATCTGCAGGAGGC
The DNA here is from genome assembly GCF_051295495.1 of Thamnophis sirtalis. Lineage (NCBI taxonomy): Eukaryota > Metazoa > Chordata > Lepidosauria > Squamata > Natricidae > Thamnophis > Thamnophis sirtalis. The sequence continues at coordinate 19,305,046 of NW_028261393.1, read as the reverse complement.
TGTTGCAGCTGAAAACAGAGCCTGAAAATGAACTCCGTTTTTGCTGTCAGAGGCACCGCAGACTGTTCCTTCATTGTTTCCAGGGTGATGCTACGGGCCGGATATGGCCTTGATGCCCCTGGGCTAGATATATCTAGTTCCCTTAGCCTCCAGGCCCCTTATTCTCTTTGTTGCTCTTCTCTGTACTCTTTCTAGGGCAGGGGTCAGCAACCTTAAACACTCAATGAGCCACAAAGGTCCTAACCAGAAGCTCCCCATTCAATTCTGGAGCCAACCAGAAGTCCGATTATCCCACCATAGAGTTTTCTCCTAGCGTGGTGTCCTCCTTCCTCTGCCAATTGGAAGTCCGGTTCCCCAACCATAAAGTCTCCTCCTAGTGCAGCATCTTTTTTCCTCTGCTGACTGGAAGTCCGCTTCTCCTACCATAGTGTTTCCTCCTAGCGTGGTGTCCTCCTTCCTCTGCCAATTGGAAGTCCGGTTGCCCCACCATAAAGTCTCCTCCTAGCACAGCATCTTTTTTCCTCTGCTGACTGGAAGTCCGCTTCTCCTACCATAGACTTTCCTCCTAGCGTGGTGTCCTCCTTCCTCTGCCAATTGGAAGTCTGGTTCCCCCCACCACAGAGTCTCCTCCTAGTGCAGCATCCTTTTTCCTCTGCTGACTGGAAGTCCAGTTCTCCCATCATAGAGTCTCCTCATAGCATGGTGTCTTTTTTCCTCTACATGTCCTAATTGAAAGCCCTATCAATTGTGGAGCTGACCAGCAACAGGGACCCACAGTAGAGGGATGCAAGAGCCACTTGTGGCTCCAGAGCCGCCGGTTGGCAACCCCTGTTCTAGAGCTTCAGTAATTTAACAACAGCTTTTTGCTAGTGCTCCCAAAAGAAGATCCTCATTTTACAAGGAGATATGTATTTGGAGCACAGAATGCGAGAGGCATGAATGAAGAAAAACACGGAATTGTTAACGAGGACATAAAATATATTAGATTGAATGGAACAAGTCAACTTAGGGACACCTATAATGTTGACTAGAGTGTAAAAGCTGGAGGGGGCGGGGAAGAAGGAATTTCAAACTGGAAAGGGAGTCAGACTGGATTAACAGGAGATAACAGATAAGGTTTGGCAAAGAATTCCTGAAGTATTGCCGACATCCAATTCAAGCAAAAAGAAACACATTCAACGTGCACAACAGAGTCAAATCTATTATATAATAGGAAACAGGTACAATCTAGTGAGCCAGAGGACTTCCAAGTGCCGATTGTGGAAGGGATCATGAATTATCGGTGCCAAATATGCAAGACGTGGCAGCAAGATTTGATCTGAAGGAGATCAAGTAGGTATATATAAATAATGTAAGCAATAGATTCCAGTGTGTGTATGCAAAAGAGACTTTGATGTGTTGGGTGTGCAAGGGGTGTGGGTGGAGAGGAGGCGTTTTAATAGAAATCAAAGCAGGGAAAAAAATATTTTTCCAACATTTCAAAGAAAAGAAGATCTAAGTGGCTTTGAGAATAGCTGTCAAGATATATGAAGGGAGACAAAGCTTTGGATAACAAAAAAGGACGAAGAATAACTGGATGCAGATTTACAACATCAAACGAGGAAGAACAAGGAGACATAGCACAAGAATGTCAACAAACAGAGGGAGAAGAAATGGAAAAATGAGCTGGGAGAAACCACAGGAAAATGTATCACTCAGGAATACACAAACATGATTATCTGATAAGAGATAATTGGGGTTAAAAGAAGATGGGAGGGCTATAATCAATCCTTTTGCAACTATTATGCAGCAATAAACACACACACACACACACACACACACACACACACACGGAACCGATCCATAACTGACCCTCACTCTGTCAAGGACCTAGGAGAACTCATCTCAAACGATCTAAGCCCCAAAGCTCACTGGAACAGCATTGCCAAAAAGGCATTAAGAGTTGTTAACCTAATTTAGCAAAGCTTCTTCTCCGGTAACATTTAACACTGTATTGCTAACTAGGACATACAAAACCTTCGCCAGGCCGATTCTTGAATACAGCTCGTCCCACACTGTATATCGGACATTAACACGATGGAGCAGCTTCAGAGGTATTTCACGAGAAGAATACGCCACTCCTCTACTCACAATAGAATTCCCTATGCCACAAGGCTTGAATTTTTGGGCTTGGACAACCTAGAACTGCATCAACTAAGGTCTGCCACAAAATTGTCTGCTATAACGCCTTGCCTATCAACAACTTCTTCAGCTTCAACCACAATAATACACAGGTAAACAGTCGATACAAACTCAAGGTAAACCGCTCCAAACTCAATTGCAGAAAATACGACTTCAGCAACAGAGTGGTCAACGCCTGGGATGCTTTACCCAACTCCATTGTTACTTCCTCAAACCCCCACAGCTTCAACCTCAAACTGTCTACTGTGGACCTCACCCCATTCCTAAGAGGTCCATAAAGGGGGGCTTGCGTAAGCGCACCAGCGTGCCTACCGCCCCTTACTGTCCCCATTTATCTGAATCTACTTCCTTTGTTCATGTTTATGTTCATACCTATACCTGTTATCTTGTACATGTTTGACAAATAAATAAATATAAATATAAATAAGAAAGTGAAGTAGGATGGCCAATGATCTGAGACCAGCAGGCGCAGATGCAAAGCACCGAAGTCTTAAAAGCTGTACGACAGTGGTTCCCAAACTTGGCAACTTTAAGACTTGTGGACTTCAACTCCCAGAATTCTCCAGCCAGCAGAGCTGGCTGGAGAATTCTGGGAGTTGAAGTCCACAAGTCTTAAAGTTGCCAAGTTTGGGAACCACTGCTGTAGGAGATGAGGTGGTTAAAAAGTCCACTGTTCTATGTCAACAAATATGGAAACAAATCTGTGTTTCCTAAAGATTGGAAAAGATTCTTAACCACAATGCAGTGATTAAGGCATCATCCAGGAGGCAGTGAGTTCTAGTCCTGGCTTGGGCACAAAGCCAGCTGAGTGACCTTGGGTCAGTCACTTTTTCTGGAGCCCTTGGAAGGAGGCAATGGCAAGCCACTTCTGAAAAACCTTGCCAAGAAAACGGCAGGGACCTCTTTAAAACAGATGGACTTCAACTCCCCAAATTCCCTAACAAAATATAATGCAAACATAATAAAGGGGGAATAGAAGGTAGTCCTCTACTTAGAACAATTCATTTAGTTACCATTTGAAATCACAATGATAAAAGTGACATGACCATTTTTCACTCTTACAACCATTGCATGGTCATGTGAACAAAATTAGGACGCTTGGCAACTGGCATGCATTTATGCATTTAAGAGCCACTGTGGCGCAGTGGCTAGAGTGCAGCACTGCAGGCTACTTCTGCTGTCTGCTGGTTGCCTGTAATTTGCAAATTTCAAATCTCACCAGGCTCAAGGTTAATTCAGCCTTCCATCCTTCCAAAGTGGGTAAAATGAGGACTCAGATTGTTGGGGGCAAGAGGCTGACTCGGTAAATCGCTTAGAGAGGGCTGTAAAGCACTGTAAAGCGGTATATAATTCTAAGTGCTATTGCTATGATGGTTGCAGAGTCCCGGGGTCATGTGATCCCTTTTTGCAAACTCCTGACAAGCAAAGTCAATGGGGAAGCCAGGTTCACTTAACAATCGTGTTACTAACTTTACAACTCAGTGATTTACTTAACACCTATGGCTAGAAAGGCTAGAAATGGGGCAAAATTCATTTAATTGTCTTGCTTAGCAATGGACATTTGGGGCTCAAGTGCAGAGGTGGTATTCAGCAGGTTCTGACCAGTTCTGGAGAACCGGTAGTGGAAATTTTGAGTAGTTCGGAGAACCAGCAAATAGGCTGGCCCCGCCCCTGCTGCCTCCCAGCTGATCTTCTTCTGTTGCCCTGAACAGGAGAACGGAGCTGGAAAGCAGGTTAGTGGGATGGGTTGGGAAGGGAGATTTTGCAGTGTGCTTCCCCTGCCACGCCCACAAAGCCATGTCCTCAAAGCCATGCCACGCCCACAAAGCGACGCCCACAGACCCAGTAGTAAAAAAAAATATGGAATCCCACCACTGCCTGTATAGGCTGTCTCTGAGAATCAGACGTGATTAAAAGGGGGGGGGGGGAATGGGTGCAGCAGGAAACTTTACAAGCAAACACCAAGGAAGGAAAATATGTAAAGGTTATAGGAAGTGTTTCTACCTTCAGTGTAATGAAGTAATGGAATTGTATGAGCTTCTGCTTCCCCCTGTGTTACATTGTGTGTATGTGTACAGTGTGAAATACAAGATAGGAAACATACATTCCACTCCTGTAACTCAAGAGGCTCAAAATGGAGCTATTAACCGCATTGGGAGAGAGTGACTGGCCTAAAGCCTAAGGTAGGACTAGAACTGACCGTCTCCTGGTCATTGGCCCAAAGTTACTCAGCTGGCCTTCATGCCTAACACAGGACTATAACTCACAGTCTCCTGGTTGCTAGCCTGGTGCCTTAACCAGTAAAGTAACATAATCAGCGCATAGAAAGACTACCTATATCTTAGGCATGAATTGAGCAGATGGCGGATTGCATAATGTCGATCCATGTTGTTAAAGCTTGGCAACTTTTCGATATGTGGATTTCAACTCCCAGAATTCCCTAGCCTGCATTCTGGCTGGGGGATTCTGGGAGTTGAAGTCTCCCCATCTATAGTCTCCAATTTAAACGAAAAAGATTGATGTAGATCAGTGGTAGTCAACCTGGTCCCTATCGCCCACTAGTGGGTGTTCCAGTTTTCATAGTGGGCTGTAGGGGTTTGCTGTAACTCTGCTTTATAAATTTTATAAAGTAAAGTTACTTTCCTACTTTATAAACCACCATTACTGTGGAACCGGTGAGCGGTTAGAAAATTTTACTACTAACAGAGATACAAAAGTGGGTGGTAGGTATAAAAAGGTTGACTACCCCTGATGTAAATGGACGGAATGCATTTAGCTCATTACTAGAGAGAGGTTGAAATGGCAGGATTTGAACATGTACTCACTCAGGGCTGCATCCAACTCAGTGGTGACTCACTGAATTAAACCATTCCTATCTGCCAGCCCTAGTTCTATTTTTGTCTTCTCCTCAACAGAACATTTCCTACCCATTAAAATCCAGCAGGGGGAGCCCTATAACCATTCGGCTGCCAAAGGCTTCCATCCCTGCAATTTGATATTGGGCATCAGCTACACCCAACCACTCTGTCCATCTGCTTCTGACATCTGTCAGCAAACTATCCTTGAAAAGAGATCAGAAATGAGCCCACTTTAGTGGGAGGGGAGCTACTGTCCACAGTACCAATAAAGGAGAACATTTGTAGCTCAGGGTCAAAATGTTGTGTTTCAATAGTGCCTATAGACATTAGCAACATCTATATAGAACCTGTGATGGTGAACTTTTTCGGCACCCAGTGCCAAAAAGGAAGCACTGCTTGCACACATGTGCACTCTCGACTGGGCTGCGACAAGAAAGAAGGGCGGCCCATGGGGCATGCACATGTCAGAAAATGAATCTCACCAGGCTCAAGGTTAATTCAGCCTTCCATCCTTCCAAGGTGGGTAAAATGAGGACTCAGATTGTTGGGGGCAAGAGGCTGACTCTGTAAATCGCTTAGAGTGGGCTGTAAAGCCCTGTAAAGCGGTATATAAGTCTAAGTGCTATTGCTATGATGGTTGCAGTGTTCCGGGGTCATGTGATCCTTTTGCAAACTCCTGACAAGCAAAGTCAATGGGGAAGCCAGGTTCACTTAACAATCGTGTTACTAACTTTACAACTCAGTGATTTACTTAACAACTATGGCTAGAAAGGCTAGAAACGGGGCAAAATTCACTTAATTGCCTTGCTTAGCAATGGACATTTGGGGCTCAAGTGCAGAGGTGGTATTCAGCAGGTTCTGACCAGTTCTGGAGAACCGGTAGCAGAAATTTTGAGTAGTTCGGAGAACCAGCAAATACCACCTCTGGCTGGCCCCGCCCCCATCTATTCACTGCCTCCTGAGTCCCAGCTGATCAGGAGGGAATGGGGATTTTGCAATATCCTTCCCCTGGAGTGGGGAGGGAATGGAGATTTTACAGTATCCTTCCCCTGCCACATCCACCAAGCCATGCCCACCAAGCTATGTTACGCCCACCAAGCCACAGAACCGGTAGTAAATTTTTTTGAATCCCATCAATGCTCAAGTGGTTGTTAAGTCAAGGAGTAGCTGGACCTCAATCCATTCATTGAGGAGAAAACAAATGGTTATCGGAGCTATTTAATATTATCTACAGCTGAAGGGCAGCACAGCCTCACTTTTCAACTCTCACCTGTTTTGTTCTTAATGCATTGAGCTCATCTCAAAGCCGCACAATTAAATCTATTAATTAGCAAGAAAAACCGGCTTTCCTTTTCATTTGAAGCTGTAGCACCAGAGGCTTCTGATTTTCATTAAATACACAATGGAATGATGTTGAAAGAGGCACTTTTTAAAAATAGAACCTTTTCCTCCCTTTATTTATTTATTAAGCGGGGCTTCTGTTTTGAACATTGTTGGGGAAAGAAGAGCTCACGTGTTTTCTTCAAACAGGCAGAAATCCCTCAAACTGAGCTGAAGAAGAAAATTGTTCCCAGATGGCCAAATTCACATTTTTGGGAAAAGTGGTTTATGCCCGATGCCACTGACATCTGCAAGCTGCAACTGTTCAGATAGAATTTTTTTGCTTGGGGTCCTTTCTTGATGGGCTTGGCTCCATCTAGCTATATATCCTGACTTCCTTCACTTTATGACCCATCGGATAAATAGACAGGAGCATTTCCAGGGCAGAGGTGGTATTCAGCCAGTTCTGACCAGTTCTGATGAATCGGTAGCAGAAATTTTGAATAGTTCGGAGAACTGGCAAATGCCACCTCTGGCTGGCCCCGCCCCCATCTATTCGCTGCCTCCTGAGTCCCAGCTGATTGGCTGGGTTTTCTCCTGTTGCCCTGCACAGGAGAACAGAATTGAAAAGCAGATTAGTGTGGTGGGGAGGGAATGGGGATTTTGCAGTATCCTTCCCCTGCCACACCTACCAAGCCACACCCATCAAGCCAAGCCACGCCCACAGAAATAGTAGTAAAAAAAAAATTTAAATCCCACCCCTGGTCCAGGGTGAAATAAGAAGATTCTGCTTGATGGCTTTGCATTCCCTTTCTGTGGACTGGTTTCTGTAAGAGAAACGATGGCAACTTACTTTACCACCTGTGGATTTCAACCCTCAGAATTCCTAAATAAGGGTGTAAAATTGCCATAGCTGCCCACCCCTGCTCTAGGAGATAGTTTGGAAGATGAAAAACACTAAAGAAATGTGTACCAAATTCTGAAGACTGACCAATTTTGCTGTTTTGAGCTTTGAATAAGATGCCACTGCCGCCATTCCATATAGAAAAGCCAGTTTGGGCTGATTATTGAAACCTTTCTTGGGGTAATGGGGTAGCAAATTTGACCATTTCTGAAGGCAGGAGGACCATGAGCAGAATGGTTCCCTCTGCCAAGAATGTGCTACCACCCATGAACATCTGAACAGGAAGCCATGACCACAATCGGTTTTAATGATAGGAGCAGCACTGAGAATTCTCTTCCCTAACACGTCCTAGGAATTGCCAAGATGCTGGAGTTATTTTAACCCATCTTTCCCCATCTGGATCCTAATCTTAGGCTACAATTCTTATGAACACCAGTCATCTTGATTACAGGCTGAAGTGGGTTGTAGTCTAAGATATATATATTTTACCTAGTATAAATATGAAGAGAATGTCCAAATAATCTTAGAAGCACTCTGATACAAATCTAGCCCGCCCTGCCGGCCGGCCTGCCTGCCTGCCATCTATCTATCTATCTATCTATCTATCTATCTATCTATCTATCTATCTATCTATCTATCTATCTAATCTAATCTAATCTAATCTAATCTAATCTAATCTAATCTATCTATCTATCTATCTATCATCTATCATCTATCTATCTATCATCTATCTATCATCTATCTATCATCTATCTATCATCTATCTATCTATCTATCTATCTATCTATCTATCTATCTATCTATCTATCTATCTATCTAGTATCTATCTCTCGGATGGGGTAAGAAGCAACCTTGTAGGATGTTTATATATTACATATACATAGTTCTTTTCCAAAAGACAAGAGAGAGAGAGAGACCAGAAAGGGCAGTCATTCTGCTTTCCATAACATTCCCTCAAAATCTAACAAATTCAAATGTAGCTGCAACACTTAGACTGGATTGGTGGAGGAACCAGTTGGAAAAAAAATGGACTAAACATATCTTCAGGGGGATCTTACTAGTAGGAGGGATTCATTGGACAATCTAGGGTCAGTCACAGTTTATTCATTTATGCTAAGCCAAGAGGTGGATGGTCTCTCATGCTGTACAAAACCATTTTGAATGGTAAAACAGAGTTCATGGCTTAGTAGCATTCATCCATTTCGGCTTTGTCAACTCTAAGACAAGAGATAGTGAAACCTCTGACACTGACTCTCAGCCCAACCAATCTCGGTGGGTGGATGGGAGGATAAGGCAGAGGAGAGAAGCACGTACTTCTTCCCCCAATACCTGGAGGACATAAATGGAACATGAAAATACATGCAGACATAAAAGGGCACATTTCTATAACTGAGATAGGTGCAGCCTAGTTGGCTTGAGGGCTGCCTGGGACTTTATGGGACTTATCAAGGACTGAAGTCTAAAAGAGAACCAGAGCACAACCTAACATAGCAATAATTTCTTCTTTGATTTATACCGTGTTTTTTTTTAAATGGGGTGAAGGCAGGGCTGGATTTAGATGAAAAGAGGCCCTAGGCTGTTCCACTTATGAGGCCCTTTCACCTCCCATTTTTAAGTTTGTAAATTACATGAGAGACAATAAAATACATCATTACTGTGATATATATCAATATATATGAATATATATAGCTGGCCTCCCGACGGAGGGCGGCTCTGCTCTGCGGCAAAGGCAGCAAAGCCAGCTGCCTCCCCTGCTGCGCTCAGCTGCCCGGCTCGGCCCCCTCGCCCTCACCTGCCTGGCCGCTGGTGGGCTCCGCGTCGACGGGGCGGCTACTGGGAGTGGCCGCGCCTCTCGCCTGACAGCCGGTGCCAGGAACGTGGGTGGGCTCCCCAACTGCCGCGGCGCTGGAATGATCTTAACCAATACATTTTTATGTTTGTTTATTAGTCATATGCGTAGAATTTCTCCTTATTTTCGGTTCAGTGTTTTAGTGTTCACTGTTTTTAGAATAGTGTAATTTAAATTTTGCTAACAATTTGAATGTAGGCCCCTCTTGATCTTGAGGCCCTAGGCTGAAGCCTAGTTAGCCTATAGGAAAATCCGGCCCAGGGTGAAGGTACTATATGAGACAGCTATTTTGCTCCTTGAAAACTTTCTGTTGCTTCGTCAATTTTTCCCTCCTTATTTTATTTTTCTTTCAGGGGTGGGCGGGCTCTCAGAACCAGAAAAGGAAATCTGATATCTCTTGTACTGTAAAGGTAAACGTTCACCTCGCTCGCACATATGTGCTAGTTGTTCCTGACTTAGAGGGCGGTGCTCATCTCTGTTTCAAAGCCGAAGAGCCAGCGCTGTTCAAAGATGTCTCCGTGGTCATGTAGCTGGCATAACTAAACGCCGAACACTGTTACCTTCCCACCAAAGTGGTCCCTAGTTTTTTGCTTGCATTTTTACATGCTTTTGACTGCTAGGTTGGCAGAAGCTGGGACAAGTAATGGAAGCTCACTCCATTACGCGGCGCTGGGATTCGAACCGCCGAACTGCCGACCTTTCTGATTGACAAGCTCAGTGTCTTAGCCACTGAGCCACCGCCTCCCTTGCGCTGTGCCTTAATCTAAATTTCCTTCTACCTCAAAAGGAAACCTACAAGGGCTTTAACAACAGAAATGCATAGGAACCTTTAATGATGGGTCCCAGTCCAGTCCTTGGGTTTTTCATTTCTTGATGTAATCAGTGGACTCTTTCCCATGAAGTCCCTGCAGGCTGTGATCCAAAAAGTCAAGAGGGAACCACCATGGTGCCATCAAAACTCCACCTGTTTTCTAGGAGATGGACATAAAAAACAGGTAGAGCTGAAATCTTTTTATTGGGAATTATACCGGAAACATACAATAGAGAATTGAAATCTTTGATTGTAAATGTGTTAACAGCAGCTAGAATTGTATTTGCTAAAAATTGGAAAAATGAGAAAATACCAACGCAGGAGGAAGTTATTCACAAAATAATGGAATGTGCAGAAATGAGTAAATTGACATTTGAAATTAGAGAACAAGAAGATACACAATTTTATAAGACATGGGATCTTTTTTATCAATGGTTAGATTAAAAAAACCATGGAAATGAAAGATACTAGAGAATGATATCAATACAAGAATAATAGAATGACACTGAATATAACATAAAGATATATTATTATTGGGTAGATTGAAGATGATGTAATGAATCGTTATAATATAAATGATCCCAATATTTAGTATAGTTCGTTGAAAGTGAAGGAATAAATAGTGATAGTCAAACAAATAAGGTACAATGATAATGATGATGTATATAAATATATTGGATTTGATAATATGTGATTTCATATAAATTGCAAGTGATGACTATGGAAAGGTTGCACAAAAACCTTGTAATCAATCGACACACTGTATATGATAAAAGATGGTTTTTATGTTTTATGTCTTATTCAGTGGTGGGATTCAAATAATTTAACAACCGGTTCACTGCCCTAATGATTCTTCCAAAACCAGTTCACCTAACTGCTCAGAAAGTTAACAACCGGTTCTCCCGAAGTGGTGCGAACTGGCTGAATCCCACTACTGGTCTTGTTGGTTTATGTCTGTCTAAAAATAAAAATTTTCTACAAAAAACAAAAAACAAAAAACACCAGGTACAGCTTTGATTGCTCCATCATGGCTGCCCCTTGATGTTTTGGATCACATTTTACAGACTACCCTGATTACCTGGAAACTCTTTTTAGGAGAAGCTATACTTGTTGTTCCCTCCCAACTAGTCTGATCCTTGCCTGGAACAAACACAGCGTGAGGATACAAATGCTGTAACAGAGCAGAAGGATAAACCGAAATTAATGTTTACTAATGAGAGCTGCCAGGTTCTCTGGGGACCAGTTTATGAAAAATAAATCACACTGTCCTTGCTTTGGAGAACAGGCTGTTAATTACAACTCCCTTCCTTTTGGCACATTTACGGGTGGTGGGGAGAATAACGGCCCCCTCAGTGGGAGCATTTATGGGACTTTTCTGGAGCTTTCAGCTGCCCGGTCTCTGTTTTGTTGAATGTCAAAGCAAGGTTTGACGCTGGGCCCCTCATGCAACATTTGGGAGATGCCATGAATCAGCCGAGTGAATGTTGAGATCAGATAATGTTTCTCTGATCTTGTCTTTTTAGTTCCTCACCTTCAACAGGATTCATCTTAATGCCTTTTTGGCCTGTCGGGGTTCCCTTGGAGAACATCAAAGCAACTTAGAACTAAGGAGAAATTTCCTGATTAGGGGACTGGAGGCTAAAACATACGAACGGTTGCAGGAACCGGATATGTTTAGTTTAATGAAAAGAAGGACTAGGGGAGACATGATGGCGGTCTTCTAATATCTCAGGGGTTGCCCCAAAGAAGAGGGAGTCAAGCTATTCTCCAAAGCACCTGAGGGCAGAACAAGAAGCAATGGGTGGAAACTAATCAAGGAGAGAAGCAACTTAGAACTTAGGAGAAATTTCCTGACAGTTAGAACAATTAATCTGAAGTGGTGTAGGGTTTCCTGCCTGAGCAGGGGGTTGGACTAGAAGACCTCTAAGGTCCCTTCCAATTGTTATTCTATCTCTGGATCTTCATTAGCCACCCTTAGCATTTTTTTCACAGGTGAGCTGCCCATTTCTTCTTACTGCGTTCATTCTTAATGCGTTCTCCCTTCTTTATCTCCTTCTCATCCACTGAAGTCGATGGAAAAAAAACCCCAAATACCTCACTCTCGGTTTTCCATTTGAGTCGGTGAGTTTTTATTTCCTAATGAAACCAAAACGATCCGTGTGATCGTTTGAAAGATATACAATGCCAGGCAATTAATGTGATTACTCATCGCGCATGAAGTAATGTTAAAAAATTACAACCCAAGAGTAACTTTGAAAAAGACAATGGAAACGGCATCCAAGGCCGATATGGGTAAGAACTTGCAGGGAGGGGTAACTGTCGGGGAGTGAAGACATTCCAGGAAATTAAAAAGATAAAGAGAGTTGATCTCCAGGTTGCAAACTCGCATGCAAATGCAACTGAAAAACATTACATGCCCTTATAAGGTTAGGATCTCTCTCTCTCTCTCTCTCTCTCTCTCTCTCTCTCTCTCTGTGTGTGTGTGTGTGTGTGTGTGTGTGTGTGTGTAGGGGATAAATTGTGAGATGTGCACATCTTGTGCTACACTTTGAGGTGTTAAGAGGTAACCACAACTGAAAAATATTATACAGGAACATAACGCTAAGTCAAAAGCAAACCCAACTTTGGCAGTCTTGGAAAAACAAGGGATCAGTCAACGGAATCTTATTCTTTTATAGGTAGTCCTCGACTTATAACAATTTGTTTTAACGACCATTCAAAGTTATGACGGTGCAGAAAAAAGTTAACTTAGGACTGGCCCTTGTGCTTACGACAGTTGCGTGTCTCCGCAGTCACATGATCATGATTCCACCCATTTACAATGGTTGCGGCATCCTGGAGTCGCAAGTGTGACATTTGTGAATTTCCCAACCCACTCCCAACGAAGTCAATGGGAAAAGCTGGATTTGCTAAATGATTGTGTGTGATTCACCTAACAATCAATGCAAAAAAAAAAAGGTCATAAAATTCAGTGTGACTCACTTTTAATGACCAACCCACTTAACAATAAAAAGGTTTGGTCCCAATTGTGGCCTTAATTTGAAGACGAGCTGTATTTACAGGGTGGGGGAGGGGGCACTATTAAAAAGGTCCATTCGAAGCCAGGATCAGGTTTTTGAAAGCCTTGTCCCTATTTTGCATGTGACACTTGTTAAAAAAAATGGTTTTGTGTGGTTTTGCCCACTGTCTTGAATTTTTTAATGTACCCTTTGCCCTCCCCTAGTTGTGTTTGTTCTTAAATTGAAAATTCTGGATGAGATAGTAGCATGAAAGGAGGTGTTTCTCTCTCCCTCTCTCTCTCTCTCTCTCTGTGTGTCTCTGTCTCTGTCTCTCTCTGTGTGTCTCTGTATCTGTCTGTCTGTCTGTCTGTCTGTCTCTCCATGACATGTTCACATTTACATGTTATTTATACCTCTATAACAGGGGTGAAATTCAGCAGGTTCTGGAGAACTAGTAGCAGAATTTTTTAGTAGTTCAGACAACCAGCAAATACCACCTCTGTCTGGCCCCTGGAGTGGGGAGGAAATGGGGATTTTGCAATATCCTTCCCCTGCCGCGTCCACCAAGCCACACCCACAGAACTGGTAGTAAAAAATTTTGAATTTCACCACTGCTCTATAACTGTCTAAAAGGGATGCGGTGGCTCAGTGGCTAAGATGCTGAGCTTGTCGATCAGAAAGTCGGCAGTTCGAATCCCTAGTGCTGTGTTATGGAGTGAGCTCCCGTTACTTGTCCCAGCTTCTGCCAACCTAGCAGTTCGAAAGCATGTAAAAATGCAAGTAGAAAATTAGGGAGCAATTTGGTGGGAAGGGAACAGTGTTCCGTGCGCTTTTGGCATTTAGTCATGCTGGCCACATGACCACAGAGACATATTCAGACAATGCTTTCCCCTTCGGCTTTGAAACAGTGATGAGCACCGCCCCCTAGCGTCAGGAACAACTAGCACAATGTGCAAGGGGAACCTTTATCTTTTATAACTGTTTGGTTTGGTGCAGCAGCCAAACAGGGCAGGCACAGACTTCAAAGAAATAGTTAGGACTACAGAAAGAACAAATGCAACCAGCCTGCCTTCCACTGAGGACTGGTATACTGCACAAGCCAGAAAGAGGGCTGAGAAAATATCTACAGACCCCTCTCACCATGGACATAAACTGTTTCAATTTCTGCCCTCAGGATGCCACTACAGGGCATTGCATGCCAAAACAACTAGACATGGAGACAGTACTCCCCCCCATGCCGTCACTCTGTAAAACACTTAATTCCCACAGCACCATCTTATGCATATTTACCATGTAGTAGGACTATATTGCTATTATCCTTCTCATCTTCCTCATCTTCTCATCTTTCCTACTACCTTCTCCCATTAGTATCTCATGGCTTTCGCTTGTTGTATCATGATTTATGATCTGTGACTTATCACTTTGCTGTTTGTATCTACACTGAGTGCTTATGCATCAGAGACAAAATCCTTGTGTGTCCCATCACACTTGGCCAATAACTAATATTCTGTTCTATTTTAACTCTCCCCTTTGGCCTTCTTCTTGCTGAAAATCTGACCTCTTGAAACCGCCATTTGTCAAAAAGCAACTTTTGACAATTAATAGCGGAACCGACAGCAACAGATGCTGTCCTTGCACGACACACTAAACCGACTACAGCAAGGTTAGCATGTTGTACAAATCTAATCCTGTATCTGAATTACAAGGACACCCAAATATTTGGTAAACAGTTCAATTAATGATACACACACACACACACACACACTCTAAATATAATATTCCAGGTGTACTTTTCACATGTTTGAAGGGCAGCTCACCTTATCCAAGTCCAAGTTTCATCTTTATGCTTTCTTTTATTTTTTAATTGAATTAATTTGAAAGCGGCAGAATAATTAACAGAGTGGGAGCAAGCATGGAACGCACATTTAAACTTTTTCTTCCCTCTGGCACTTCCGAAGGAAATCTCTCTTCCAAAGCTGGTGTTGACTTCAGAGGAAAATCTAGTACCGATGCCAATGACAGATTCTTCCTTGGCATAAATGGCAAGGGGGGGGAAAGTCCCAATTGTGCCCTTGTAGGGGGAAAAGTGCAACCAGGCTCCTACTTAATGAGAGACCTCGGCGCCTATTTGTTCTCATAAATCATGAGTATGTTTCTTACACTTTACTGTACCTACACTGGGCCAAAGATCATCTAGAGATGGAGATTACCTTACCAGGCTGAACTGTGGTTTGTTCAGCCCTAATCTTGTTCTATAAATCATAATGGGCTGGGTCTGCACAAGATGCTAAACTATGACCCATCATGTATAAACCACAGCGACTGGGTTAATATCACATTAGATAAGCCTAAATCAGTCTCATTGCGTGACCCGTCAAAACCGCGCTCGACTAAGCCGCGCCCGATTAAACCGCGTCGCTGACGTCATCAACAGGGCGACAACAGCCAGCGCGGAGAAAGAAGGGCGCTTTAAATAGCGCTTTGAAAGCAAGCCGATTCAACTTAAGGTAAGGGTTAGGTTTAGGGTTAGGTTTAGGGTTAGGGTTAGGGTTAGGTTAAGGGTTAGGATTAGGTTTAGGGTTAGGTTAAGGGTTAGGTTTAGGGTTAGGTTTAGGGGTTAACTTTAGGTTTAGGGTTTACAGCGTGCTTCTGTCTCCGCGTTGTTGTCGCCCTGTTGATGATGTCAGCGACGCGGTTTAGTCGGGCGCGGTTTTGTGGTGGAACCGTCTCATTGTGGCTTAGCATAGTGCATGACTGATGTTCATCCATTGTGTTCAAAGAGGACCTTGATATCCAACAGGTTGTGGGTTGTCCATGATGTGTCCGCAGGTGGCTAGTAAGGCCTATACGGGCACGAAAGGTTATGCCACAGTTTGGGCAGAAATGTGTGGGCACCATTGTTGCAGCATTTGCAGCTCTGCCTTTGCGGAGTGCCTCGCTTCTCTTGTGCTAGGGTTGTCCTTCTGTCCTCAGATGCCTGGCAGCCTTGGTGGATCAGTGTGTGCCATGTGGATTGATCTTGTGCCAGGATTTCCCAGGAGGTGGTGTCAATTTCCAGGGACTTGAAGGAAGCTTCCAACGTGTCTTTGCATCGCTTCCTTTGTCCTCCGTGCGATCGCTTTCCTTGAGACAGCTGACCATAGAGGGGCTGTTTAGGGATGCGATGGTCTGGCATCCTTGCAACATGGTCTGCCC
Organism: Thamnophis sirtalis; assembly: GCF_051295495.1. Lineage (NCBI taxonomy): Eukaryota > Metazoa > Chordata > Lepidosauria > Squamata > Natricidae > Thamnophis > Thamnophis sirtalis. The sequence continues at coordinate 19,288,929 of NW_028261393.1, read as the reverse complement.
AGCATCTCTGGGTTTTCATCAGCATGTGACCGGATAGCAGGCCTGCTCTGGAGAGGACTTCTGTGTCTGGTGCCTTGTCCTGCCACCGGATCCTCAGTATTCTATGGAAGCAGATAATGTATGAACTCAGCCAGTGAATACACAGGGGTCCTTGGTGTTCTCTGAGCTTGGCTGTTTTCTTGCAGACATTACATTACTCAAACTAGGGGTATGATGATGCCAGACAAGATTGTATCCAGGTGAATAGGTGGTGTGTTGGGCCTAAAATGTATCTTAAGGCTCTTTCCATAAAAAATGTTCCAAGCGTTATTCAGACTTCTTTTTTTTTTTTGGAATTCAAAGAATTATCTCTTTGAAGAATCTCTTCTCGCATGAGCTGTGCCTCGCTTTGCTTTAGCTGGATGAACATGGAGAACAAGAAACAATCTAGCGCTTTGATACACAAGAAATTGCCTTCTGGAGGACAGAAATGAAGCCAAGACTGGAGAAATTTGAGAGTTGGGGCACAGAACCTCATCCAATAAGAGGGCCACTCTTTACGAAGGAAGGAACCCTTGGAGATACCTAGACTGTTGAAGAACCCTGCAAATCCATATCAGAGGTGGTATTCAGTCATTTTGGACCAGTTCGCTGAAACTGATAGTGGAAATCATGGGTGGGTCTGCCCCAGTGGTGGGATTCAGCCAGTTCGCACCTATCCGGGAGAATCGGTTCTTAACTTTCTAAGCAGTTTGGAGAACCGGTGGTTGTAAGAAATCTCATTTTTTTGGTTTTTGGTTTTATTAACATTTGTATGCCGCCCTTTTCCCTGAGGGGACTCAGGGCGGCTCACAGAAAAACCAGGGAGGGGGGAGAATACAATATTAAAGACGACAACATATAATAAAATAGTAAACAACATTCATTCATCATTCGGGCGGGGTGGCGGTCCTTATCCCCAGGCCTGACGGGCGAGCCAGTTCTTCAAGGCTATGCGGAAGGCTTGGACGGTGGAGAGGGTACGAATCTCCACGGGGAGCTCGTTCCAAAGGGTCGGGGCTACTGCTGAGAAGGCCCTCCTCCTTGTAGTTGCCAGCCGACATTGGCTGGCCGATGGGATACGGAGGAGGCCTAATCTATGCGATCTTATAGGTCGTAGGGAGGTAATCGGCAGAAGGCGGTCTCTCAAGTATCCAGATCCACTGCCATGTAGGGCTTTATGGGTGATTAATAGCACCTTGAAGCGCATCCGGAGATCGACAGGTAGCCAGCGCAGCTCGCGGAGGATAGGTGTTATGCGGGTGAATCGGGGTGCACCCGCAATCACTCGCGCGGCTGCATTCTGCACTATCTGAAGTCGCCGGATGCTCCTCAAGGGCAGCCCCATGTAGAGCACATTGCAGTATTCCAGCCTAGAGGTCACAAGGGCCCGAGTGACTGTTGTGAGGGCCTCCCGGTTCAGGTAGGGTCGCAACTGGCGCACCAGGCGTACCTGGGCGAATGCCCCCCTGGTCACAGCCGTTAAATGGTGGTCGAATGACAGCTGTGGATCCAGGAGGACTCCCAAGTTGCGAACCCTCTCTGAGGGGTATAAAATTTGACCCCCCAGCCTGAGTGTTGGAATGTTGGCCAAATCTTTGGGAGGAAAACACAACAGCCACTCGGTCTTTTCCGGGTTGAGCACAAGCTTGTTAATCCTCATCCAGTCCATAACGGCCTCAAGACCCCGGCCCATCACGTCTACCGCTTCATTGATTTGGCACGGGGCGGACAGATACAATTGAGTATCGTCCGCATATTGATGGTATCTAATCCCGTGCCTGCGGATGATCTCTCCCAGCGGTTTCATGTAGATGTTGAATAGTAGGGGGGATAAGACCGAACCCTGCGGCACCCCATAATTTAGGGGCCTTGGGGACGATCTCTGCCCTCCCACTAACACCGACTGCGACCTGTCCGAGAGGTAGGAGGAGAACCACCGTAGCACGGTGCCTCCCACTCCCACCTCCCGCAGTCGTCGCAGAAGGATACCATGGTCGATGGTATCGAAAGCCGCTGAGAGGTCAAGGAGAACCAGGATGGAGGAGTGTCCTTCATCTCTGGCTCTCCAGAGATCATCCATCAATGCGACCAAAGCGGTTTCTGTGCTGTAACCGGGTCTGAAGCCTGACTGGAAGGGGTCTAGATAGTTTGCTTCCTCCAAGGACCGTTGGAGCTGGAAGGCCACCACCTTCTCAACAACCTTTCCCAGAAAGGGGAGGTTGGAGACCGGGCGATAGCTGTTTAAAACAGCTGGATCCAAGGATGGTTTCTTCAGGAGGGGTCTCACCACCGCCGTTTTCAGTGTGGCGGGGAAGTTCCCCTCCCGAAGGGAGGCGGTTACAACCGCCTGGATCCAGCCTCGTGTCACCTCACTGCAGTTAGCAACCAGCCATGAGGGACACGGATCCAGAACACAGGTGGAGGAACTTACAGCTCTCATGGCCTTGTCCACATCCCCGGGGGTAACGTCCTGAAACTCAACCCAGAGCTGTTCTACTTGGTCCCCCTGTGCCTCGGCTGGAACTGCAGGTGTGGAGTCCAAGTCCGACCGAAACCGAGCAATCTTGTCCGCTAAGAATTGGGCATATTCTTCAGCTCTGCCCTGCAGGGGTTCCCCCGTCTCCCTTTTGTTCAATAGGGAGCGGGTTATCCTGAACAGGGCGGCTGGACGGGACTCAGCGGATGCGACCAGGGTGGCTATGTATGATCTCTTAGCTGACCTAAGTGCCCTAGTATATTCCCTGGTGCAGGTGGTTACCATTGCTCGGTTCGATTCGGACTTATCGGACCTCCAACGGTGCTCTAGGCATCTCCTCCGGCGCTTCATCTCCCGGAGTTCCTCGGTGAACCAAGGAGGTCTCCGGGATCCGCCGCCTCGGAGGAGCCGCAGTGGCGCAATCCGGTCGAGGGCCTCTGACGCCGCCGAGTGCCACGCAGCAGCCAGAGTCTCCACCGGATTGTGGGCGAAAGTGTCAGGAATAACCCCAAGCTCTGTCTGGAACCTTGACGGCTCCATAAGACGCCTGGGGCGGAACCACCTGGTCGGTTCCTCCTCCCTACAGTGGGGGTTTGGCCTCCGGAAGTCGAGCCTCAGTAGGCAGTGGTCTGACCACGACAGGGGTATGGTGTCACTCCCCCTCAGACCAAGATCATAAATCCACTGCTCCGAGAGAAATACAAGGTCAAGCATGTGTCCCGCTGAATGGGTTGGGCCTCGAATTACTTGGGTCAAGCCCATGGCTGTCATGGAAGCCATGAACTCCTGCGCCCCATCAGAGTTTTCACCGAGCGAAGGCAAATTAAAGTCCCCCAGGACCATCAACCTGGGGAACTCAACTGCCAGCTCGGCTACCGACTCGAGGAGCGAGGGGAGGGCTGCTGCAACGCTGTTGGGAGGCAGGTACGTTAGCAGCAAACCCACTTGACCCTTGAGGTCCAACTTTAACAGCAAAGACTCACACCCGACAATCTCCGGGGCAGGGACCCTACGAGGAACTAACGACTCCCGGATAACGGCGGCCACACCCCCACCCCTTCCCTGGGCTCTCGGCTGATGTAGCACCTGAAATCCTTCTGGGCACAGCACTACAAGGGGGACTCCTCCCTCTGGGCCCAGCCAGGTTTCAGTAATACATGCCAGGTCTTTTGTTTCCCCCACTCCCCCTTTACAGGGCTAATCCTGTAAGGAAGGCAGGAAGGAAACATTCTGGTGTTATTTCTAGCCTAATCTTTATTACCCTGCTTACAAAAACTGCCTCTCCAGTTAACTCTTGTTACATTGTAACAGCTAAGGTGAAGCGCCCATCAACCTGAGTGACACTGAGTTGGCCACGCCCACCCAGTCATATGACCACTGATCCCCGCCTACCCAGCTGGTCATCAGGGCAGAGAACCAGTTGTTAAATTATTTGAACCCCACCACTGGTCTTCCCCCACCTACTGCTCGGGCTCGATGCTGTCCTATTTAGGCATGTTTTTGATGCTGGGCGAATAAAACTCATGCGCAGAAGGCCAGGTGCATGCGCAAAGCAAAGTATGCGGGGAGCGAACCGGTGGTAACCAAATGTGAAATCCACCACTGATCCACATCTTGGCTCCAAGCACTACAGCCAAGTGACTAAAGCAGCCCCCTGCCACAGATGCCCTCCAGCTATGCTAGGTCTGGGATTCCCAGAATTCCCCACCAGCTGGTGGACCACCCGAAGCAATCGGGAATGGCAGCTCGGAGCCACAGACCGGAGTTTGCAAGGCGGCTGGCTTCTTCTTGCCTCTTGTTTCTGTTGGCGAGAGAGTCTGCGGCCCCTTGGGGCCCTCCTCCGCCTCTGATCCCCCTGAAGCGGCCTGAGGCTGCCAGATCACAAATGATAGCCTTCGCAAGCGATGAAATGCAAAAGGGTGGAAACTCAGATGCGGTTGAAAGGGAGGGCGAACCATAAATGTGGGGTTGAGGGAAAGGGACGTGGGCAGGGAAACAGATGCTGAGCTGGGATACACAAACCCTGGAAAAAGGATTTTTTGGGAAGGATAATCTGGCAAGGTAATCCCACCAGAGCTACAGACCCCATTCTAAAATAATAATTTTTAAAAACCCTATTTACTCCACGGGTTTAAAACCAGTCTCTCTTCCACGTTTTGCTCTGGGGAGCCCCAAAGAGTTTTTGTTTGCATGGGATTAATTTTTTTCAATATTTGCCTTGTGAAAAATTACAAGCGATACCCTCGTAGAATGTTGATCGAATTGTGTAAAAAGAACAGTACGAAACCCTTTATTAATATCAATAGTTTTTTTCCTGAAAACATTTCCATATATTTTTTTGATAAGCAGAAAGCAACGATGAGAAGAGTGACCTTGTTCCAGGGGTTTGGAAATATATTCAATATTGAGCAAACAACCGTTTGTCTAAAATGGTATAGAGCAGGGCCCCCCAAACTTGGCAACTTTAAGACTTGTGGACTTCAACTCCCAGGATTCTCCAGCCAGGATAGCAAACAAAAACTCTTTGGGGAATCCTCCGTAATTTTTAAAAGGGCTCCCCAGAGCAAAACGTGGAAGAGAGACTGGTTTTAAACCCGTGCAGTAAATAGGATTTTAAAAAATTATTATTTTAGAATGGGGTCTGTAGCTCTCGCAAGATTGCCTTGCCAGATTATCCTTCCCCAAAAATCCTTTTTCCAGGGTTTGTGTATCCCAGCTCAGCATCTATTTCCCTGCCCACTCCATATTTTTTTTGATAAGCAGAAAGCAACGATGTGACCTCGTTCCAGGGGTTTGGAAATATATTCAATATTGAGCAAACAACCGTTTGTCTAAAATGGTATAGAGCAGGGGTCCCCAAACTCGGCAACTTTAAGTTGCATAGCTGGCTGGAGAATTCTGGGAGTTGAAGTCCACAAGTCTTAAAGTTGCCAAGTTTGGGGACCTCTGGTATAGAGCAGTGATGGCTAATATTTTTGTCGCTGTGTGCTGAAAGTGTGCGTACGCACATCCATAGTGCAACGCATGTGCCCCCACATGTGCCCCAGCCCCACACATGCACGTGCGATCCCCCTTTACTCCCCTGATCTGTGCATGCATGTGCAACCCCCATGCATGCAATCTCCTGTGCTCCCTCTGCCCCCCTGTGCATATGCACACAACCCCCTTGCCTGTGCCCTGTCCCCCACGCATGCATGGCAGACACCACCTGGCTGGTGGGAGGCATGCACAGATGCGTGGGGGAGCTGAGCTGGGGCAACAGCTTGCATGTCCACATCGGCACTTGTGCCATAGGTTTGCCATCACGGGTATAGAGTCTCCTGCTTGAGCAGGGGGTTGGACTAAAAGACCTCCAAGGTCCCTTCCAACTCTGTTATTCTGTTAACTGTAACACAGCTTGATTTCCAGACCCCTCACCGTTGTGTACTGGTATGTAATCAATACAATACAATACAATAGCAGAGTTGGAAGGGACCGTGGAGGTCTTCTAGTCCAACCCCCTGCCTAGGCAGGAAACCTTATACCGTTTCAGACAAATGGCTGTCCAACATCTTCTTAAAGACTTCCAGCGTTGGGGCATTCACAACTTCTGGAGGCAAGTTGTGCCACTGATTAATTGTTCTAACGGTCAGTGAATTTCTCCTCAGTTCTAAGTTGCTTCTCTCCTTGATTAGTTTCCACCCATTGCTTCTTGTCCTACCCTCAGGTGCTTTAGAGAATAGCTTCACTCCCTCTTCTTTGTGGCAATTCCTAAGATCTTGGAACACTGCTATCATGTCTCTCCTAGTCCTTCTTTTCATTAAACTAGACATACCCAGTTCCTGCAACTGTTCATCATAAGTTTTAGCCTCCAGTCCCCTAATCCTCTTTGTTGCTCTTCTCTGCACTCTTTCTAGAGTCTCCACATCTTTTTTACATTGTGGCAACCAAAACTGGATGCAGGATTCCATGTATGGCCTTACAGAGGCATTATATAATCAAATTGGTAATTGAACATTTTGAATTGCAGTACACAGAGATAAAAAAGTATTCCAAGTGGAATACTAATCTGATTATGGCAGATTGGAGAGGGAGAATTACTTCCTGCGATCTGTCTGAACCAGTGGTGAAATTCAATTTATTTTACTATCGGTTCTGTGGGCGTGGCTTGGTGGGTGTCATGCGGCTTGGTGGGCGTGGCTTGGTGGGCATAGCAGGGGAAGGATGCTGCAAAATCTCCATTCCCGCCCCACTCTGGGGCCAGTCAGAGGTGGTATTTGCCCGTTCTCTGAACTACTCAAAATTTCCACTACCGTTTCTCCAGAACCCGTCAGAACCTGCTGGATTTCACCCCTGGTCTGAACCCTCCTCTTAATGTACTTCAAGAAGGGATTTGCCTTTTTAGCAGTTGCGTCACATGGGGGAGCTCAAGTTTACGGTAACTTATTTTCAAAAGAAAATCAAGATCCTTTCCTTAGGTGGAACAGTACAGGTAGTCCTTGACTTACGACCACAATTGATCCCATCATTCCTGTAGTTAAGTGAGACATTTGTTAAGTGTGTTTCTCCCCGCTTTATGACCATTCTTGCCACAGTTGTTAAGTGAATCACTGCAGTGGATAAGTTAGTAACCCAGTTGTTAAGTGAATCTGGCTTCCCCATTGATTTTGGCTTGTCAAAAGGTCGCAAAAGAGGATCCCATGATCTTGGCGCACAGCAACTGTCATAAATATGAACCAGTTGCCAAGCATCTGAATTTTGATCCCATGATCATGGGGATGCTGGAAAACTATGAAAACCCGTCGTAAGTCACATTTTTCAGTGCTTTTGTAAGTTTGAACGGTCACTAAATGAACTGTTGTTAAGTTGAGGACTACCTCTACTGCCAATCAGGTCTCCACTTTCCATACCTGTGGGTTATTTTTCACATCCATGTTGTGAGAATGTATAAAACTTACAATACTCTGTGGGTTTCCGTTCTGACTTATTTTAACTGGTGGTAGTCATTGGCTGTTGGAAAATAAACTTTGGTAAGAGTTGCCAAAAGTCTTGTGGTTAAACCAAGGTTTGCTTGGGGGCTGTGTCAAGCAAATGTGGCTGAGTTTTTCCCTCTGCCGCACATTCCCCAGAGTATGATTTTTGTGTGGGCGTACACAAAAACAAGATCATTAAATAAATGAGCCAAATGAAAGACTTTAACTAACCCTCATGCAAGAATGTGCCTGCAGTTGAAGAGAAGCTTGAATCAAACATGCAACACTGTGGAACGCAGAGAGACTTCACACATAGACGCATTCCCTGGACTCTTGACAAGCTACCTTGCGTAGTTTGGTTTGCAAGAATAAAAGCGGTATAATTACCATATTCTCAGCAAGTTTCTCTACCAGCGTTTTCCACAGTGGCCAGGTAAGCATGTACAGGTAATCCTCTATTTATGACCACCAATTGAGCCCCAAATTTCTGTTGGCAAGCGAGACATTTGTTAAGTGAGTTTTGCCCCATGTTACGCCCTTTCTTGCCACAGCTGTTAAGTGAATCACTGCAGTTGATAAATTAGTAACCCTGTTGGAAAGTGAATCTGGCTTCGCCCTTGAATTGGCTTGTCAGGTGACCACAACAGGGGATCCCATGACCTTGGGACACAGCAACGGTTCTAAGCAGGCAAAAATTGGCAAGTATCTGAATTTTGATCACATGGTCATGGGGCTGCTATAAAGGTCGTAAGTGTGAAAAATGGTCATAAGACACTTTTTGTAGTGCCGTAACTTTGAGCGGTCACTAAGTGAACTCCTGTAAATCAAGGACTACTTATATGCAGCACCGAATTGGATCAAAATGTAGTTCTAAGTAGACTAAATCCATAGTAATAGAAGAGAGTTCTTTATTGGCCAAGTGTGATTGGACACACAAGGAATTTGTCTTTGGTGCAAAGGCTCTCAGTGTACATAAAGAAGAATAGAATAGAATAGAGTAGAGTAGAATAGAATAGAATAGAATAGAATTCTTTATTGGCCAAGTGTGATTGGAAACACAAGGAATTTGTCTTTGGTGCAAAGGCTCTCAGTGTACGTAAAGAAGAACAGAATAGAATAGAATAGAGTAGAGTAGAGTAGAGTAGAGTAGAGTAGAGTAGAGTAGAGTAGAGTAGAGTAGAGTAGAGTAGAGTAGAGTAGAGTAGAATAGAATAGAATGAAATAGAATTCTTTATTGGCCAAGTGTGATTGGACACACAAGGAATTTGTCTTTGGTGCAAAGGCTCTCAGTGTACGTAAAGAAGAACAGAATAGAATAGAATAGAATAGAATAGAATTCTTTATTGGCCAAGTGTGATTGGACACACAAGGAATTTGTCTTTGGTGCAGATGCTCTCAGTGTACATAAAGAGAAAAGATACATTTGTCAAGAATTATAAGGTACAACACTTAATGATAGTCAAGGTTACTAACAAGCTATCAAATCATACTAGTAAACAAATAAAACAATATAATTTGAAAGATACAAGCAACATAGTTATAGTCATAAGTGGGAAGAGATAGATACTAGCAAGGAAGAGAAGAATAATAGTAATGAGCCATGGTGGCGCAGTGGTTAGAGTGAAGCACTGCAGGCTCCTTCTGCTGATCACTGGCTGCCAGCAGTTTGGCAGTTCAAATCTCACCAGCTCAAGGTTGACTCAGCCTTCCATCCTTCCAAGGTGGGTAAAATGAGAACCCAGATTGTTGGGGCAATAGGCTGACTCTGTAAACCACTTAGAGAGGACTGTAAAAGCACTATGAAACAGTATATAAGTCTAAGTGCTATTCTCAATCCGAACCAGAGGCAGAGAAGACCTCCCCCATGCCAGGCTTCCACAGAAGAAACATCAAGTCATTATTCCAAACTTACGAACTAATAATGTATTCATTGGGGTAGAAAACTGGCTCTCCGAGGCCATTTTGCCCCAGCTGCTTTCCATCTGAAGTTGATTTGCTTTCAGTCGTCCTAAAGAACCATTTTGGGGTAACCTTTTGGGGTTAGGGGGCCTAGGAGCAACAGGAGGCAAATAAATGGAGCCTTTGGTTTCATTGCCCACCACTTCCATCTCTGCCTCTTTTCTTGTTATTGTTTCTTTCCCAAAGTAGAGCTTTCCCTCCTTTTTAATGCCTTGGCTGGGAGTATTTATGTGGCTGGCGCACACCGAAGGGATGCCTGTCCCTCCATAGATCATCCCCACAGCCATAAAAGCTGGCAGAATGAAATGAGCTTAGTGCCCAGGGAAGGGGAATTTGGGGGGGGGGAGTGGCAGGGAAGAGAGATGATTGAAAAGGTTGCAGATTTGAGTCCAAGGCCTCATCTTCTTTCTCTCCTGCGCGGGAAAAAATGACTTCTCTTTCTCAACAGCCGATCCCAGGGCAGCCCTGCCTCCATTTTGCTCCTGATTAAATCAGCCTCGGTAGCTTTTCACGTATTTATTAGGCTCTCCCAGTTGAGCTGGGGGGTGGGATGGGGGGTGGGGGAAGGAGTCTCTGATATGTTCCCATGACAGCTTCTATATATCATCAGGATAATTTGTCCTGCAGAAGGAAAGACGTGTGAAGGTCTTTCTTACAAGGACCTGGCACAAGCAAGCAAGCAAAAATTGTTACAGTTGTAGGAAGTTAAAAACCACCCCTCTGCTAGAAAACTGAAATGTCCTTGAAAATATTAAGAAGGCAGAATATGATATTTCCCTGGAAGTGAAAAGCGAGAAACATGTTTTTAAAGACAGATTGCCTGCAGCTTCCTGCCCCTACCCCTTTTGTCAATGAGCCATTAAAGCCCGAGCTAGTCTACTTTACATAATAAAGGTAAGATTAGCCTTCTACAGAAACTCACCACATGGCATCTGGAAACTCAATCAAACTTTGACTCAAAACACAGCCTAGAGAGTTGCCCCTGCATGGCCCCATGGGAGTCTGACAACCAATCAGAATACATTTCTTACACAGGAGTAGGAAACAGAGAGGTGGGACCAAACAAGAGTATAAAAAACCCAGCCAGCCCCTTCTTCTCTCTCTCTCTTTCTTCACCAAACATCTGGAAGCATGTGAACCCCCTCCCTTTTCTGTTCAGGAGCTCAAGCCATGTGATCCTGTCCACCATTAAACCATCTTTCCAAGCAGCGTCTATGTTTCCAGTGTCTTTTTTCCCACTTGGAGCTGAACCCAGATGGACATTTCTTCCAACATAGTATAATCATCATCTTCCTTTAACGACTCCATAATCCCTTGCCGGATGGACTCTGGGGAAACTGAATGGAGCTAGCAGTGTGTTTTTAATGGCCAGGTGCCAGTGATGGGATTCAAATAATTTTAACAACCGGTTCTCTGCCCTAATGATTTCTTCCAACAACCAGTTCACCAAACTGCTCAGAAAGTTAAACAACCGGTTCTCCTGAAGTGGCTGAATCGCACCACTGCCGGATGCCCTTCCTGTCGCCAATGCAGACTTTGGTTCAGGAGATCGATTCACAAAGTTCCCAGAGAAAGAGGGATCTAGGATCAAAGTCAGAGCCTACTGATTGTGAGGCAAGAGTTCCACCTCTGGGCCACCGCACCACTCCGTTGTTACCAGTATAATGGTAACGTTAATATGGTGCAGTGGTTAGAATGCAGTACTACAAGTTACTTCTGCTGACTGCCAGTTTTGCAGTTCGATTCTCACTGGCTCAAGGTTAACTCGGCCTTCCATTCTTCCAAGGTGCGTAAAATGAGGCCCCGGATTGTTGGGGGCAAAAATGCTGACTCTGTAAATTGCTTAGAGAGGGCTGTAAAGCAATGTGAAGCGCTATGTAAGTTTAAGTGCTATTGCTATTAGAACTAGCCTAATTACTAGTACATCATCTGAAGCACCAGCAGCTTCTGAAAGCAGCTTTTATAGACCGTCATTGTGATCACTTCATCCTCCTTCAATTCAAAATCAACCCCATGTGACTTCTGAGATAATTCCCACAGCACTGTCTTCTGCCTAAGGATATTTACCCATGTAGTAGAGCTGTATTACTATTATGCTTCTCATCCTTCCTACCACCTTCTCCTATTGGCATCTTATGATTTTATTACTTTGCTGTTTGTATGTATACTGAGAGCTTCTACACCAGAGACAAATCCCTTGGGTCCAAGGAACCAATAAAGAACATCCCGATAACTGTTTGTTCTATTAAGTTTTCACATACATTCCCACATGGCTGTGGGAATTCTAGGAATTGAAGTTCACACATCTTAAAACTGCTAAAGGTGAGAAACGCTGCTGCCATCAAATTCAGTGGTGGGATTCAAAATGGTTTACTACTGGTTCTGTGGGTGTGGCATGGCTCGTGGGCATGGCAGGGGAAGGATACTGCAAAATCCCCATTCCCTCCCCACTCTAGGGCAAGGATACTATAAAATCTCCATTCCCTCCCCACTCCAGGGCAAGTATACTGTAAAATCCCCATTCCCTTCCCACTCCAGGGCAAGGATACTGTAAAATCCCCATTCCCTTCCCACTCCAGGGCAAGTATACTGTAAAATCCCCATTCCCTTCCCACTCCAGGGCAAGGATACTGTAAAATCCCCATTCCCTTCCCACTCCAGGGCAAGGATACTATAAAATCTCCATCCCCTCCCCACTCCAGAGCAAGGATACTGTAAAATCCCTATTCCCTCCCCACTCCAGGGGAAGGATACTGCAAAATCCCCATTCCCTCCCCACTCCATTAACCTGCTTTCCAGCTCCGTTCTCCTGTGCAGGGCAACAGAAGGAAGGCTCAGTCGATCAGCTGGGACGCCAAACAACTCAGGAGGCAGAGAATAGATGGGGCTGAGCCAGCCAGAAGTGGTATTTGTCAGTTCTCTGAACTACTCAAAATTTTCAGTACTGGTTCGCCAGAAATGGTCAGAACTGGCTGAATGCCACCTCTGATCAAATGTCACATTAATACAGTAGCTTGCAAAGTAGTGAGGGATGAGCCAGAGACTGGGTCAGGAACACGCCGAAGTTGAAACGAAGCAGGATTTCATGAAGACAGATGCCGAGCAATGGGAGGCAGTCTCTGAGCAGTGTGAATCCTGCCCCCGCTGAGATTGCACAGCTGAGGCTTTCCCTGCTCAGCAGTTGCCAGCAAGGAGGCACTGGTTTGCATTCAGAATCAGCATCTTACTACTTGTTCACAACACTTTTACTTTGATGGGGTGCAAGGTGTACAGGCCGGGAGAGGGTCGCTCTGCTTCTAGGCACCTGCGTTGGCTAAAGAATCAGTGCTGGCTGAGAAAGGACCCAAGTGGTATCAGTGTTGGACCCAGTGGGTGTTGAATCAGTAGGCACAGTGGGATCTGATCCGCCTGAATTTTGCAGTCATGATACTAGCCAACATGTTGGCTGAGGAATTCTTGAAGTCCACACATCTTAAAGTTGGCAACGTTGGTAAGCATTCTTCCCCTGCCATATCATGGCCCTTCATTTATGACCATAATAGCAATAGCACTTAGACTTATATACCGCTTTACATTGCTTACAACCCTCTCTAAGCTGTTTACAGAGTCAGCATTTTTGCCCCCAAACAATCTGGGTCCTCATTTTATCCACCTCGGAAGGATGGAAGGCTGAGTCAACCTGGAGCCGGTGAGAATCGAACTGCTGAACGGGCAGTCAGCAGAAGTAGCCTGTAGTACTGCACTCTAACCAGTGCACCACCATGGAGTTTACCCCATTACAGTTATAAGTCATGATGGTCGTAAATCAGGTCACCCACGTGGCCAATCCGATCTTACAACCCTTTTTTGCTGGCTGGGGAATTCTGGGAGTTGAATCCACAGGTTTTAAAGTTGCCGAATTTGGACAACCCTGGAGCAGGAGATGGCTTGATTCAAGAGTCATCTTTAAGTCTCCTCCTCCATATAGGTAGTCCTCAACGTATGACCACAATTGAGCCCAAAATTTCTGTTGCTGAGTGAAACATTTGCTAAGTGAGTTTTGCTCCATTTGACGACTTTTCTTGCCGTAAGTTGTTAAGCGAATCCCGACAGCTGTTAAATTAGTAGCCCGCTTGTGAAGCGTGCTATTGGTTTCGCCCATGACTTTGTTTGTCAGAAGGTCACAAAAGGGGATCGGCATGACCCTGGGACCCTGCGACTGTCGTAAATATGAATCAGTTGCGCCAGAAATCTGAATTTTGATCATTTGACTATGGGGATGCTACAACGGTTGTAACAGTGGTGGGATTCAATTTTTTTTTTACTGCCGGTTCTGTGGACGTGGCTTGGTGGGCATGGTGTGGCTTGGTGGGCGTGGCATGGGAAGGATAGTGTAAAATCCCCATTTCCTCCCAAACAGCTGGGACTTGGGAGGCAGAGAATAGATGGGGGCGGTATTTACCGGTTGTCCAAATAGCTCAAACTTTCCGCTACTGGTTCTCCAGAACTGGTCAGAACCTGCTGAATATCACCTCTGGGTCATAAGAGCCAAGGTGGCGCAGTGGTTAGGGTGCAGTACTGCAGGCCACTTCAGCTGACTGCTATCTGCAGTTCAGCGGTTCTAATCTCACCGGCTCAAGGTTGACTCAGCCTTCCATCCTTCCGAGGTGGGTGAAATGAGGACCCAGATTGTTGTTGGGGGCGATATGCTGACTCTGTAAACCGCTTAGAGAGGGCTGAAAGACCTATGAAGCGGTATATAAGTTTAACTGCTATTGCTATTGCTAACTGCTATAAGTGTGAAAAATGCCCATAAGTCACTTTATTCAGTGCTGCTGTGACTTTGAATGGTCACTCAATGAACTGTTGTAAGTCAATAGTCCACTACCTGTATTCCTTCTTTCACCAGCGACTGGCACCAGAATTGACTTTTTAAAAAGCAGCTTAGAAAAAGAGCTGATTGTTCTGGGCTGCACCTCCAGAAGGGCTGCACTCGGGGCGGTGGGGACAGGGAGTGAGGGTGTGTGTCTGTCTGTTTGTCGTCCCGTCCTTAAAAAGAGGATCAAACTGCTGTAGTACAGTTGGTTTCTGTGGGCTTGACCAGAGTTTTAAATTACAGTAGCCGCACTCCAAACCTGAGCCTCACCTTTAAACAAAGAAAAGCTTTATTGACGCCCTACTAGAAAAGAGCTACAAATCCATCATGCACAAAGATAAACACTGCAATGGCGGGCTGACTCACACAAGGAGTCCTTGACTCGGAGCATTTCAGGCTGCTCCTTGTTTGCTCCTAGCCAGGGCACAAGCAGCAAATTCCACACCCAACCAGGTCATGTTGGCAGCTTACGATTTCTGCCGACGGAAAAGAGAGAGAAGGTAAGCAGACACGCCTCGTCTTCCAAGCACTGCTCTTGGGAGTACAGGAAGTCCTCCGTGACCCGTCAAAACCGCGGAGGACAACATCGCGCTCGACGAAAGCGCGCATGTGACGTCATCACAGCACGACGAAAAAAATTAAAAATTGAAATAAAATTAAAATTAAAGCAAGCCGATTCACATAAAGGTAAGGGTTAGGTTTTGGGTTAGGGTTAGGTTAAGGGTTAGGGTTAGGTTTAGAGCGTTAGGGTTACGTTTAGCGTTAAGGGTTAGCGTTAGGTTTAGCGTTACGTTAACGGTTAGGTTTAGGGTTAGATTTAGGGTTAGGTTAAGGGTTAGGTTTAGGGTTAGGTTTGGGGGGGGTTAGGGTAAGGTTTTCGCTTTATTTTTACATTTTTCGATCACAGCGCGATGTTTTCGTCGCGCTGTGATGACGTCAAATGCATGCTTTCGTCGAGCGCGATTTTGTCCTCCACGGTTTTGTGGTGGAACCAAGTCCTCGACTTACCACCTCTGTTTGGGGTAGTCAAAAACCCAAGAGAATCGTGGGTAGCCTCTTTTTCTGACTCATGCATTCTACCGAAAAGGCTAAAGCTTGTCTGAGCTGCAGCTGCCTTTTAATAAAATCTCTTAGTTGGAAAAAGGGGGCTGCCAAAATTCCTTCCGATTTCTTGGCTCCCGTTTCTACACACCCACCCTTTAATGGGTGTGCAGTTGTGCCAGCTGAACTGGCCTTTAAGCAATGGCACGTGCCTCATTTTCTGAAAAATGATCAAAAGGTTTGTGGTGCACTACTCAGATGAAATGAAGCTTTCCTTTGAGATTCCAAGGTCCTCCTAAGAGAGAGCTGGGAACCTCCTAGGAGAGCCCCAGAGTTCAGCCACCATTGTGGAAAAGATATGGAGCATAAGTAGAATTTTAATAATGGATGCGTATTGAATGAGCTAAATGAAAAAGTGAAGGATTTCGTATCAGAGACGCGCTAAGCAGCTGAACTGCAGAGAGACGAGGGAATGGCCTTGAAGGATAGGAAGAACAGCCACTAAAAAGACAATGGTCAATAAGAGAGGACTGGGGCAGGAATACAGTAGTCCTTGACTTATTACTAGATGTTAGTGACTGTTCTGCGTTATAATGGACTGCCCAAAAGCTACTTAAGACCCAGTTTCAAAGTGCCGATGTCCATTCGCTCCAGTCATATGACCGCATTTTAGGTGGTCAGCAACCAGCCTGTATTTACAGTCATTTGCAGCGCCCATGGTCACATGACTGTGATGGTCACATGACTATGATGGTCACATGACTGTGATTTACAATATTTTTTTACTGGAAACAGAAGTTTCCACAGCCAACAATGGGTTTGCTTAATGATCATGGCAGTTGATCCCAAATTTTATTGATTCTTTATTAATTAAATTTCTTAGTGCTTAATAAATATTGTGTTGTCTGGATATTTAATTTGCTTAACAATTCTGATTATATTCTCAATCTCCATCCCTTTTTTCCAACCACTGGTAAAATAGATTCTATATTTGATGGTATTCGGTGTATTTTTCTGCTTAATTTTCAATTTCAATCTATCCATATCTGAACAGTCTACTACCGGGATGGCAAACCTATGGCACTGTTTAATTGTTCTAACTGCCAGGAAATTTCTCCTCAGTTCCAAGTTGCTTTTCTCCTTGATTAATTTCCATCCATTGCTTCTTGTCCTGCCCTCAGGTGCTTTGGAGAATAGCTTGACTCCCTCTTCTTTGTGGCAATCCCTGAGATATTGGAACACTGCTATCATGTCCCCCAATTCTTCTTTTCATTAAACTAGACATACCCAGTTCCTGCAACCATTCTTCATGTTTTAGTCTCCAGTCTCCCTAATCATCTTTGTTGCTCTTCTCTGCACTGTTTCTAGAGTCTCTTTTTACATGGTAGCAAACGAAACTGGATGCATTATTCCAAGTGTAGCCTTACTAAGGCATTATAAAGTGGTATTAACACTTCACATGATCTCGATTCTCTCCTTGTTTATGCAGCCTAGAACTGTGTTGGTATTTTTGGCAGCTGCTGCACACTCCTGGCTCATATTTAAATGGTTGTCCACTAGAACTCCAAGATCCCTCTCACAGTTACTACTATTGAGCAAGGTATCACCTATACTGTACGTGTGCATTTTGTTTTTCTTGCCTAAATGTAGAACCTTATTTTTTTCACACTTGAATTTCATTTTGTTAAATAGCGCCCAATGTTCAAGTCTGCCAAGATCCTTCTGCATTTTAAACTGTTGGCTAATCCTGCCAGCTTGGTGTCATCTGCAAATTTGATGGGTTCCCCATCTATCCCCTTGTCCAATTCTATATCATGATTCTACATTATTAGCCAACTAGTAGCTATGTGGACACATGGTCCCATTACCACTTTTCATCCCCTCCTCAAAGTCCTATTAGGGTCTTCCTCTGACAGAGCTGCCTAATGACAGGTGAAGGCAGCTGTGTGTTTGGTGACACCAACTCAGATGTTTTAAAAGGGGATTAAAAAGCTACGATCCCTAGTAGTTGGGGTGGATTACAGAAGGAACCTTCTCTCTACTGTTTGTTGGGGAATGAAATCTTTCTACATTGCTTCCCCCATCAATGACAGTCTCACACTAGAAGACTGGAGCCATTGATTCCCAGTGTTTCTTCTTCCAATCTAGTGATCTATCAATCACTCCAGAGCAAATAAAGCCTCCAATGCTGAGATGGAAAAGCTCAGTGGAACAAATCCAGGTAAAAACCCAATAGCCTTAGCATCAATTCTTGGTGATTAAAATGTCATTTTGAGCCCGAGGCTCAAGATATGCATTTGAGAAGGCTGGGGGAATGTGATACAACACCATTTTTAAAATACTAAACATATTGCCAAAGACAGAAGGTGGGGAATGAAAAAGCTGTATGAATGCCAAGAGCTTGGTGGTCTGAAGTGGTAGAAAAAATCTCTTCTTTATAAAAATCAGTGGTAACTTTTGAGCATCTTTGCTGACAAGGCCTCAAAGCACGGTGGAGGGCTAGAATTGGTTTTTGAAGCATGAAGAAGCTTGAAAATTGTTACCAACCTTACTCTCAGGAACAGGTGAAAAGCAAAGCATTCCAACCCCAGAATGGAGGGGGAAAGGAAGATTCTCATTAGGTGGCCAAAGTATTTGAGTTTCATCTTCAGGATCTGGCCTTCTAAAGAGCAGTCAGGGTTGATCTCCTCTAGGACTGACCAATTGAATCGCCTTGCAGTCTTCTCCAGCACCATAGTTCAACGACTTCAATTCTTTGGTGCTCAGCCTTCTTTATGGTCCAACTTTCACAGCCATCCACTGCAACTGGGGAAACCAGAGCCTTGACTATAAGCCCTTTTGTTGGCAGGGTGATGTCTCTGCTTTTTAGTCTGCTGTCTAGATTTGCCACAGCTTTCCTCCCCAGGCACAAGCGTCTTTTAATTTCTTGGCTGCAGTCCCCATCTGCGGTGATCTTGGAGCCCAGGAAAATAAAATCTGTCACTACCTCCATTTCTTCCCCATCTATTTGCCAAGAATTGAGAGGGCCGGATGCCATGATATTAATTTTCCTAATTTTGAGTTTCAAGCCAACTTTTGCACTCTCCTTCACCCGCATAAGAGGCTCTTTAGTTCTTCTTCATTTTCTGCCATTAGAGTGATATTATCTGCACATCTGAGGTTGTTGATATTTCTCCCAGCAATCTTAATTCCAATTTGTGATTAATCTAGTCCCAACTTTCTCGTGATGTGCTCTGCATATAACTTAAATGGGCAGGGTGACAATATACAGTTTATTTGCACCAATTAATGGCACAGGGGTCTTTTTATTTTAACTAACATAATCTCAAACCTGTTCATTAATTATCTCCGTTGGGAGGACACTCACTCAAATCCTTTTCTCTCCCATCCTTCCTTCCTTGTCAATAATTATAGCTTTATTTTAATGTCAGTTTTAAAGCCGCAGAGTGTTGGTTTTGATAACAGCAGGCTGCCAATTGGCAGGGATGTGCCATGCAACTTTCCTACAAATCAGGTCAATTGTGTTGCCATGGTGAAAGGCTGTGATCTCATAAAGAATGGAATTATCAGATTATGAGCAGAACCGAGAGATTCCAATGAACAAAAGTGGAAATGGGAGGTGGTTGTGGGATCAGTCGGGGATCCCATTATGAAGATCTGCAGGGAGAGAAAATTATTCCTCTGGCCTAATTCAGTATGGTCTAGCAGTGAAGGCCCCGGGCTAGAAACTGGGAGGCTGTGAGTTGTAGTTCTGCCTTAGTATGTCTTAATACAACTGGGTGTCTTTGGGCCAGTCATTCTCTCTTAGCCAAACCCACCTAAGAAGGTTGTTGTGAGACTCTAGAAAGAGTGCAGAGAAGAGCAATCAAGATGATTAGCGGACTGGAGGCTAAAACATACAATGAACGGTTGCAAGAATTGGGCATGGCTAGTCTACTGAAGAGGCCCACCAGGAGAGAGATGATAGCAATCTTCCAATATTTGAGGGGCTGCCACAGAGGGGAGGGGATCAACCTATTTTCCAAAGCACCTGAAGGCCAGACAAGGAATCATGGATGGAAACTGAACAAGGAGAGATTCAACCTGGAAATAAGAAGAAATTTTCTGACAATGAGAGCAATCAACCAATGGAACAGAAGTTGCCTTCAGAAGTTGTGGGAGCTTTGTCCTATCTGTCAGAAATGGCATAGGTAGGGTCTCCTGCTTGGATGGGGATTTGGACTAGATGACCTACAAGGTCCCCTCCAACTCCGATCATCTGTATCTATATGTTTGCCTCCTTGAGTTATTTATATATAAACATATAAAAGTGGAATACAAATAAAACGCTCAGCCATCCTGTAGTTTCCTTACTGCTGTTTGAGCATGCTGTGCACATTCAGTCATCACAGTTTGCCAACCAGGGTTTACAGCTAAATGGGTTCTATGAATCCAGCCAGTTGGGGTTTATTCAATAAACCAAAGTTAAACAAACAATGGTTTAATACAAAAGGTGAGCCAATTCTGTATTGCTTTCTTTCTGCCCAACCCACCTCTGTCGTTGAATAGATGCTAGATAAGAACAATGCAAGAGCCCCACAAATGAAGCGCCCCTCCCCCCTGATCATGGGGTCACATTTGGAGCACATGGCTACTAGCCTACATTTCAGGGGTGAAATCTTCGCTATCGGTTTGCAAATATGAGCGTGCTCGTGCGCGCCACCTCCGCATATGCGCAGGAGCTTCTGTGCATGCAGAGCATCAAAAATGGATGTGATGACATCCAGGTGGGTGGGCGGAGCCTGCTACCGAGCGCACCTGCAATGGTAAGTCAGTGGGGGGGGGGAGAAACTCCGCTGTGCCACGCAATTTAGATTAGCTGGAAAGCAGGAAATTCTGCTTTCTAGCTAATATAAATCACGCGTCACAGCTGATCATTGCAAATACCGGTTTGTTTTACTATCAGTTTGGGCGAACCGGTCTGAACGGGTAGCATTTCACCCCTGCTACATTTAGAGTTATTTACCGTGTCCCATGTCACATGATCACAATTTTTGTTTTCTTCCAGAAACTAAAGTTTATGTTGTAAGATGGGACATGTAGCGACATGTTTAATGACCATTACAACTTACGACTGTAATGTTGGGCTCAATTACAGTCATAAGTGAAATGTACTAGCTGTAACACCAGCACGATCAATTGCAGAGGCAAAGAATTCCTGAGACCATGTGGGACTTTTATGCTTTAAATTTAAAATTTCCTGCTCATATTTCTGACTACATCAAGGACTGGATGCTTATTTTAAATCGAGGTTTTGCATCCTGATTTTCTAGAAAATGTGAATAGTTAAAAATACACCAAAGCTTACTGTTAGCTTGTAGTTTCCCCCAAAGCACTGAGTTGGCATATAAGGTAAAAGTAAAGGCTCCACTCACACATATGTGCTAGTTGTTCCTGACTCAAGGGGGCAGTGCTCATCTCTATTTCAAAAGTGAAGAGCCAGTGTTGTCAGAAGAAGTCTCCATAGTCATGTGGTTGGCATGACTCAGAGGTGGGTTCCTACCAGTTCGCACCTATTCAGTAGAACTGGTTCGTCAAATCTACTAAACCGGTTAGAAGAAGTTCCACCAGTGGACCCGGAAAGCAGGCCATACCTACAGAAGAGGTTCCAAAAACTTTTGAAACCCACCACTGGCAAGGATCTTGTAACTTGACAGCTTTAAGACTTGCATGTTTCAATGCCAGAGTTTCTGAATAGCTACTTGGACCGACCTAAGTACTAATTCATAATTTCATATCCGGTCACATGGGCAGCAAGCCACTCCCACAAAGGAGGCCACACCCACAGAGTAAGTTCCAACAATTTTTGAAACCCACCACTAGCATAACTAAACGCTGAAGGCGCACGGAATGCTGTTACCTTCCCATCAAAGGTGGTTCCTATTTTTTCTACTTGCATTTTTTTATGTGCTTTCAAACTGCTAAGTTGGCAGAAGCTGGGATAAGTAAAGGGAGCTCACTCCATTATGTGGCGCTAGGGATTCGAATTGCCAAACTGTTGACCTTTCTGATCGACAAGCTTAGTGTCTTAATCACTGAGCCACCTTACAGTTGTGTTGGTATATAACAAAGCTATCTAAACAGGAATCTTACACATCAAGTAGTGGTGTCAGGGGTGGTATTCTTCTGGTTCGGACTGGTTCGCCCGAATTGGTAGCGGAAATCACAGGTGGCCCCGCCCACCCACCCTGGCTGTACGGCATCCCATTTAGGCCTTTTTTTGCCAAAAGTGCATGCGTGGACAGCTGTATGCATGCACAGAGGTGGTGTGTGCGCACGCAGCATGCACATGCACGCTCACATTTGCAAAGGTAAGTGAATACCACC